>NC_034015.1:6230411-6454725 GCF_000346465.2 Prunus persica
TCTTTGCTATTTTCTGGTTTGAAAGTCATCTAATGGCCAAAACACATCTGTAACACATCTGGAACATGTTTGCAATCATCACAGGGCTAGAAAAAATCGAGAAATGTTCTTTGAAACACAAAATCCTTTCTTTGGAACACAAAATCTGTTTTTTTTTTTTCTATGACTCAAAACTCAAACAAAAACAACCAAACTCCACACCCCCAAACCTAAACTAAGCATTGTCCTCAATGTTTTAAGTAAATGCATGTAACAATGAGTAAAGGCATAGAAGGATGGAAAATAAAGGGAAAACAAACAAAATAAAATAAAAAGGAACGAAGGTACCTAGTTGGGTTGCCTCCCAACAAGCGCTTAGTTTAGAGTCACTAGCTCGACTTTAGGGTGCGTTTACTTGGGGTCATCAAGGAGGATAGTGGTTTCCTCCTCAAGAAATGCAGCTGCCACATAAGGTTTGAGTCGATGGCCATTAACTTTGAAAGTTGTACCGTCACGATCATTCTTGATTTCAACTGTCCCATAAGGATACACTGTTAACACCGTGAATGGTCCAGACCAACGAGAGCGAAGTTTCCCAGGAAAAAGTTTCAACCGGGAGTTGTAGAGGAGAACACTTTGACCTACATAAAATTCCTTCTTCAAGATGTGCTTGTCATGCCACTTCTTTGTACGGTCCTTGTAAATTTTCGCATTCTCATACGATTCATTTCGAAGTTCCTCTAGCTCATTCAATTGTAACTTCCTCTTCTCCCCTGCCGAACTCATGTCAAAATTGAGCGTTTTAATAGCCCAAAACGCTTTATGCTCCAATTCCACCGGAAGGTGGCATGCTTTCCCAAAAACCAGTCTATATGGTGACATCCCAATTGGCGCTTTGAACGCCGTTCTATAAGCCCATAGTGTATCATCCAATTTTAATGACCAATCTTTCCTAGAGGTACTCACCGTCTTTTCCAAGATTTTCTTCAATTCCCTATTCGAAACTTCAACTTGCCCACTAGTTTGCGGATGGTAGGGAGTAGACACTTTATGGGTGATGCCATATTTTGCAAGAAGGGAGTTAAATTGACGATTGCAAAAATGCGTACCTCCATCACTAATAATTGCACGAGGGACCCCAAATCTTGTAAAAATATTCTTTCGTAGAAATCGGACCACAACCTTGGCGTCATTCGTGGGTAGGGCAGCTGCTTCGACCCATTTGGATACATAATCCACTGCAACCAAAATATACAAATTCCCATATGATGCCGGAAACGGACCCATGAAGTCAATACCCCAAACATCAAACAATTCCACCTCCAAAATATTATTCAAGGGCATTTGGTTTCGACTAGAGATATTTCCTGTACGTTGGCAAGGGTCACATCTTGCAACAAAGTCTTGAGCATCTTTAAACAAAGTAGGCCAGAAAAATCCAGATTGTAGAACCTTGGCCGTAGTCTTGGAAGCACCATAATGGCCTCCACATGCCAAAGTATGACAATGCAATCAGCCATCTCTGTCTCAGGTACACATCTTCGTATAACTTGGTCAGGACCGTGCTTCCACAAATATGGATCATCCCAATAATAATGTTTAACCAATGATAGGAATTTCTTTTTCTGATAAAAAGACATATTAGGGGGAAGAATGCCACAAGCTAGGTAATTTACAAAATCTGCATACCAGGGAGTGATGAATTCTTTTTCGGAGTTGATGGAAAATAATTGCTCATCCGGGAATGTCTCTAGGATAGGCCCAACATCTTCTATAACTTCATCCTCACGGACTAGCCGAGAGAGGTGGTCGGCCACCACATTCTCAGATCCTTTTTTATCTCGAATTTCAATATCAAACTCTTGAAGTAATAAAACCCATCGAATTAGTCTTGGTTTTGCTTCCTTCTTGGCAAGCAAAAATTTCAAAGCTGCATGATCCGTATATACAATTACCTTTGCACCCAGTAGGTAAGAACGAAATTTATCCAATGCGAATACCACTGCTAACAATTCCTTTTCCGTAGTGGCATAGTTCAGTTGGGCATCATTCAATGTACGACTGGCATAGTGAATTACATGTAGTAATTTATTCTTCCTTTGACCCAAGACGGCTCCAATAGCATAATCACTTGCATCACACATAATCTCGAATGGTAATTCCCAATCAGGTGCCATAATGACTGGTGCAGTGGTGAGCTTTGTCTTCAATAAATTAAATGCCTCCAAACAGTCTGAATCAAAGTTGAATTCAGAATCCTTCAATAACAACTTGCAAAGAGGCTTTGTAATTTTAGAGAAATCCTTTATAAATCGACGATAAAACCCAGCATGTCCCAGGAAGCTTCGAATTCCTTTCACTGTAGAAGGGGGTGGCAGCTTTTCTATGGTCTCAATTTTTGCACGGTCAACCTCAATACCTCTTGCTGAAATTTTATGCCCCAACACAATTCCTTCTTGTACCATAAAATGGCATTTTTCCCAATTGAGAACTAAATTGGTTTCTTCACATCTTGCTAACACCAATGCCAAATTATCCAAACAAGAATCAAAAGATGAACTGAAAACAGAGAAATCATCCATAAATACCTCAATAAATCGCTCCACCATGTCCGAGAAAATGCTCATCATGCAACGTTGAAAAGTGGCAGGAGCGTTACATAACCCAAAAGGCATACGGCAATAGGCAAAAGTTCCAAATGGACATGTGAAGGTCGTTTTTTCTTGGTCTTCAGGCGCGATAGGAATTTGATTATATCCTGAGTATCCGTCTAGGAGTAATAGGCATGCCCAGCAAGTCTTTCTAGCATCTGATCAATAAAAGGCAGCGGGAAGTGATCTTTTCTGGTTGCAGAATTCAATTTCCTGTAATCTATGCAGACTCTCCATCCTGTAACAGTTCTTGTTGGAACTAACTCATTATTGTCATTTTTTACTACAGTCATCCCTCCTTTCTTTGGCACAACCTGTGTAGGACTCACCCAACTACTGTCAGATATAGGGTAAATAATACCTGCATCAAGCAATTTTAATACCTCTGCACGAACCACTTCCTTCATGTTGGGATTCAATCGACGTTGATGCTCCACGGATGGCTTATGCTCCTCTTCCATTAGTATTCGATGCATACACATAGAAGGGCTAATACCCTTGATGTCAGCGATTGTCCACCCAATTGCAGTTTTATATTTTCTCAAAACCCGTAATACTTTTTCTTCTTCAGTTTCACTCAAATTGGTAGCAATCATAACTGGTAAAGTTTCAGAATTTTCCAAATAAGCATACCTCAAATGTGTTGGCAATGGCTTCAGAGTAAGTGTGGGTGCAGCAATCACCGAAGGTGCAGCCTTAGGAGGTGCCGCTCCTAGTGGTTCGAACTGATTCCTTCGCCTTGGGTGGTATGGTTGTGATGCATCCAAATATAAGGCATATTCAGCAACCAAGGGGTTGTCATCTTGGGAGGTAGCAGCATGGACCAATGTAGATTCCAATGGATGGCTCGGATTCTCCTTTTTAAATGTGTCTGAAGCAATTTCATCAATTAATTCCATGTGAAAACAATCCTCCGCTTCTCTTGGAAATTTAATTGCTTCAAAAACTTTGAATGTTGCTTTTTCATTCCCAACTCTCAAAGTTAGTAACCCTTCTTCTACGTCAATCAGAGTGCGTGAAGTAATCAAGAATGGGCGGCCCAAAATTAGATGCATGTCAGAATCTTCTTCCATATCCAAAACCAGAAAATCCGCCGGAAATATGAGTGTATCAACCTTTACTAGAACATCTTCTATAATTCCATCTGGGTATGTGATTGACCTGTCCGCCATCTGCAAAGAAACAGTAGTGGGTTTAATTTCACCAATACCAATCTTTTTAGCAACAGATAAAGGTAGTAAGTTAATGCTAGAACCCAAATCACATAAAGCTCTTTCAAAGAAATTATTTCCAATAGTGCATGGAATTTTAAAACTCCTCTATCTTTTTGTTTTGGTGGAAGCTTCCGTTGTAGGATGGCGCTGCACTCTTCTGTCAGTTGGATTTTCTCGTGCTCTCCAAATTTCCTCTTCTTGGAGAGAATGTCTTTCATGAATTTTGCATAACTTGGCATTTGTTCCAAAGCTTCAGCAAAAGGAATGTTGATCTGTAACTTTCTGAACATCTCCAAGAATTTTGCAAACTGCCCATCAACTTTATTTTTTCCCAACCTCTGCGGAAAAGGGATTTGTGGGACATATGGCTTCAGTGGAGGAGAAGGAATTGGTATAGAATTTTCTTCTTCTTGGGATTTTTCTGTGGTGGTGATTGGTGGTAAAGATGCATGCCCCATTTCTGCTGCAGACTTCTTAGCTTCTTTTTCTTTCTCTAATGCTTCTTGTTCCAAGTCGACTGCTGTATTTACTTGCTTCCCTTTACGAAGAGTGATTGCCTTTGCTTGTTCTTGATTTTTCGGGTTAACTTCAGGTTGGCTTGGAAATACTCCTTGGTTTCTTCCACTTATAACATTAGCTAATTGGCCAACTTGCACTTCCAAATTCTGAATAGAAGCTTGCTGATTCTGAAATTGGGTTTTTGTTTCAGTCATGAATTGGGTGGTAGACATAGTCAACTGAGTAAGCGCATCTTCCAAATTTATTTTCTTCTCTTGAGCCGGAAAACCAGGTGGTGGTCTCTGCACATTCTGAGTGTTGCTCCATGAAAAATTTGGATGGTTTCGCCAACCGGGGTTGTATGTATTGGAATAAGGATTATTCCTTTGTCGATTAAATTCTCCAACCTGATTGACTTGCTCAGCGGACGCAAATGGGTTCCCTTTGGTACACTCTGAACTTGGATGAGGGCCTGCACAAAGTTCACAACCAAAATTAGTACTAGTGTTTATAGCATTAACACTTAAAGAATCAACTTTTTTAGTAAGGTTAGAAATTTGTGCTGTTAGCAAAGCCATAGCATCGACTTCCAAGACCCCAGCTGGTTTTAGATTCATTCTCTCACTCGGCCATTGGTAGTTGTTGGATGCCATGGTCTCCAATAATTCAAATGCTTCAGTAGCCGTTTTTGTCATTAACACAACTACAAAAAAGCAAAAAGACGACGGTAAATCACCGTCGTGTATTGGGTTTTTCAATGGTCGTGGAATCCACCGTCATCTTTTCCCTCATAAACCACGACGCTAAATAACCGTCGTTGTTAACATATACAACGTCATCAACAAATACAAAACGACGTCTTTGTACTGCAAAAAGATCTAAAAAAAGCAATCGAGGATGATAATAGACGACCAACTCTCTAAAAAAACCGTCGTTAAAAAGAAAAAATATGACACATATTAACAGAACAAGGCCGCAAGATAGACATACAACGACGAAAATACAAACACGACGACGTTAAATATAATTTTCACGACAATAAAAAATATGACGTCTTTAAATACATTAGAAGAAGACGTTATTTATACCTACTACATCGCATATATAAAAACAACCGTCGTAAAATTAATTTTCCACTTCGATTTTTCGATAAAAGATGACGTGGAAATAGTTGTCAGTGTCATTATTTACGACGTATATGTTTATAGAGTAGACGTTGAAAAACTAAACAACGTCGGTTACAAATATATGAGAGTCGTATTACAAAATTTATACGTCCTATTTTCAGAAACAAACAACGACGATAAATATTAGACGTTGTTAAATAAAACAACGTCGGAAAAAAATAAAAACAGACGTGTTTAGTCTGCTAAAGTTCTAGAAAATAGTCGAGGATGAGAATAGACGACCAACTCAAAAACATCACCGTCGTTAAAAAGGAAAAATATGACACATATTAAAAGAACAAGGCCGCAAGATATACATACAACGACGACAACTAAAATACTACGCCGTTAAATATAATTTACCCGACAAGAAAAAATATGACGTCTTTAAATACATGAGAAGACGACGTTATTGAAATCTACTACGTCTCTTATTTACAAAAAACCGTCGTGAAATAAATTTTCCACTTCGATTTTTCTAAAAAAGATGACGTGGAAATAGTTGTCAGTGTCATTATTTACGACGTATACATTTATATAGTCGACGTTGTATTTATATGTATTCATTACTCACGACACACTTAATAATATAGACGACGTTGAACTTCTAAACAACGTCGGTTCCAAATAAATGAGAGCCGTATTACAGAACATATAGACGGCGTAGATTATGATGAGAGCCGTATTACAAATAACGTCGTTTAATTGTTATTAGACGGCGGTTATAATGAATTTTCGTCGGAATTCATTTCGTTCCTCTTCGTTTATAAAAGAACTTGCGACGTGGAAAATGTATGATGACGTCGTATTTTTTAACGTTCAGATTATATATCTCGTTTTTTAGACGTCGTTATTATGGGATTGGAGTCGTGTTATTTTGAATTACATGGCGGTACTTAATCCTTCCCCGACGTGATATCCTGGATAATTGCTTCACAATAGCGTCGTGGTTCTTCATTGTTACGTTGCTTTAAGACGTCGGTAAATATGCTGAATAAATGGTTCACCATAACGTCGTGTTTTATTTGAACAGACGTTGTTTTTTATGCAGAATATAATGATGTAATCTGGATCCAGTATTTTTTGCACTGATTGTTTTGTGGCCAAAACCTGTATAATGAAAGTGAAGAAATCACATTACAATATATTATAAAATGAATGTCATACACTGCCAATTACATAAGCATCATTCAATCCATATATCTTCACACCCACCTCGAATATTTTGAGCACCTAACTCACCCACCAGTTCATCAAATGTGTCAACATTTGGCATCCCTCTAGTAAATGGCTCACACTCAATTATCACATCACCTAAGACTTCATCACCAATAACATCATTATATTCTCTATTAGGCATTGATAACACTACCGACCAACCACGATGCATCGGGTCGTCAACAAAAAATATTTGTTTGACTTGAGAAGCCAAAACAAATTGGTCATTCCTATGTCCAATTTTACTCAAATCTACAAGGGTAAATCCAAGTTCGTCGACTACAAGACCAGAACTATCTATCCAATCACACCTAAAGACTGGGATTGTAAACTTTTGGTAGTCAAGGTCCCAAATTTCTTGAATGACACCATAGAAACCCATATTTGAGAGAATTGGGTTTTTATCCTTGGCACTAGCAACTTGCATGGTATGTGCAAGTAAATAAACTCCACTATTTTGAGTTGTCCGCACATCATCTTGTGCCTTGATATTGAATTTAATACCTTGAATAAGATAGCTCCTATATAATGGCACTGCCATGTTTGGACCAGCTGCTAGCCACCTTAAATTTTCTGATACGCCATTATTGTCTTCCTCAAGTTCACTTTGAACCTGCAAATTAATCAAATCTTAATTCAATCTAACATAGAAATAAGAAGAAAATTAAAAGAGAAATATGTTATTCAACAACATATACCTTGAAGCGTAGCCATTGAATGAAAGTGCTATTGTGCTTATCCTGCAGCCACTTTGTTCTCTTTCTAAATTTTGGATAAGCAGTCTTGATGTGGATCATATGTTGCCTACATGACACGAAAAATTCAAGCATTACGGTCCCAAATATATAAGATAAACATAAGAAATAATTTAAAATGGAAACTTAAAGAATAAAACTCATACGTACTCGATATAAGGTAGGACTTCCTCCGTATTCTCCAAGACATATAGATGTGCTTGATTCAACAGGTCCTGATCAACTACGCTCACTGTGCAACCTGATAATGGCTTTGAAAGTCCCATCTTTTGGCTTGAAGGCACTCCAACTGTACTAACATCAGATAAATGCTGAGTACAAAACTCTACCGCTTCTTCAGCTATATACCGCTCAGCAATGCAACCTTCGGGACGAGTACGATTCTGAACATACCCCTTCAGCACTTTCATATATCTTTCAAACGGATACATCCACCTAAAATATACTGGCCCACATAGACGAACTTCTCTGACAAGATGTACTACTAGATGAACCACGATATCAAAGAATGAAGGGGGAAAGTACTTCTCAAGCAAACACAGAGTAACTACTACATCTTCTTCCAACTTATCTAGCTTGGAAACATCAACAGTCTTTGCACATATAGCATTGAAGAAGAAGCACAAACGAGTTATTGCATACCTTGCAGGCTTCTCCAAAACAGAACGAATTGCCACAGGGAGCAATTGTTGCATTAAGGTATGACAATCATGTGATTTAAGGCCAAGAAGTCTTGAATCTTGTAAAGATACAAGATTTTTAATATTTGAAGAATAACCTTCAGGGACCTTCATACCATAGAAAGAATTGCAAACCTCTCTCTTCTCTGCTCTTGACAAATTCCAAGGCCCAGGAGGCAAACGAGTACGTCTTTCTCCATACTCGGGTTGCAAATCAGTTTTGACCCCCATGTTCAATAAATCTAATCGAGCAGCAATCCCATCTTTATTTTTTCCAGGGATCTCCAGCAATGTACCAATGATACTATCGCAAACATTCTTCTCAATGTGCATAACATCTAGGGCATGCCTCACAGGAAGGTATTTCCAATACTCGAGATCAAAGAATATTGATTTCTTCTTCCAACAAACTCTGTCACCATTTTCAACCATATGCAGCACTTCTTCTCCGGTTAATGGCTCGGGAGGTATGCAATATTCAGGTTTCCCATTAAAAGCTGCACGTTGCCTCCTATATGGATGATTGATTGGTAACCATTTTCTATGCCCAATGTAACAAATTTTGTGGCCATTTTTCAACCTGTGACTAGGTGTATCATCGCCGCATATTGGACAAGCTTTATATCCTTTAACAACACAACCAGATAAGTTTCCATAGGCGGGGAAATCATTAATTGTCCACATTAATGCAGCTCTGAGTGTAAAGTATTCTCCATTATGTGCATCATACACTCCTCTAATCCCAACCCACAAGGATTTTAAATCATCAATCAAAGGCTCCAAGTAGACGTCTATATCATTTCCGGGTTGTTTAGGACCTGAAATCAATAAGGTTAACATCATGAACTTTCGTTTCATGCACAGCCATGGAGGGAGATTATATGTAACTAAGATAACCGGCCAACAACTATATCTGCTACTTAGAGAACTGTGGGGATTGAATCCATCAGATGAAAGAGCCAATCTCAAGTTTCTCGGCTCATTACCAAACTCAGGCCATTTATCATCAAGAAGTTTCCAAGACGGGGAATCCGCCGGATGAGACATCTGACCGTCAATTGATTTTCTAGCAGCATGCCACCAAGTCAAACTCTTAGCTGTCTCATGTGATTGAAACATCCTTTTAAACCTTGTAATTGGGGGAAAATACCACACCACCTTCGCTGGCACACCCTCTTTCAAGATTGAATCTTTGCCTTCCTTCCACCTTGAGATACCACAAGTAGGACAATTAGTTGAATCCTCATACTCCTTCCTATACAAGATGCAATCATTGGGGCATGCGTGCATTTTCTCATAACTCAGCCCCAATGCACACAAAGTCTTTTTAGCCTCATACATGGAGGTTGGTATTGTATTTCCTTCTGGAAGCAAATCGCCTTGAAGTATCAATAATTCTGTAAAACAGACATCACTCATCCCATGTTTTGCCTTCAAATTATACAACTTCACTAATGCCGATAACTTCGTGTACTTTCTACAACCAGGGTACACTGGTTGATCTCCATCCCCAATCACATTGGCAAACTCATACGGATCCGAACCAAAATCACCAAAATCATTATCATCCATATCAATTTCTTCAGACACAAAACTGTACCTACTATGGCCATCATCTTCTTCAACATTTCTACTAGCATTAGTAGTTGCTTCCCAAGGTTCTCCGTGAAATGTCCAATTCTTATAGCTTTGGTCAATTCCATTAAAGTATAAGTGATCCCTTATAATTCCAACCCCAAACAACTTCAAATTAACACATTTAACACATGGACAACGGATATGTGTTGTAGTTAGAAGATTTTCTACAGCAAAGTTCAAAAATGCTTCCACCCCAAATTCATATGCCTTCGATCTTCTATCCGAGTGCATCCATGACTTATCCATCTCCGACACTATAACCTATTATCTATAATAAAGTGAAAATACAGGCAATGACCATCACTATAGCAGATTATACAATGATCTAATCGCAAGTAATACACAACAGAGACGACGGGTTTTAAACAAAAACAGACATATTTGGCATATATAGACGACGGATTTTCAACAGACGTCGTCTATTATAAGTAATACAAACGACGGTTTATGAAAAAACCGTCGTGTATAAGTAATACAACGACGGTAGTTTAAAAAAACCGTCGTGTAATCGTCGTCGTATGCCTTAAAATTCGTCGTGTGCCTTAAAATTCGTCGTGTCTCAGTTTATTTTCAAGAACACAAAACCCATTAAGAACACAACATATATATGAAACCAAGCAAGAAACCAACATATACATGAAACCAAGCATGAAAACAATAAATCCATTCCCAATTCAACATAACATAGGGTGATTAAAAGATACGACAAAATTAAATCCATTCCCAATTCAACATAACAGATAATGTAATCCATGAACCCATTAAACAGAAAATCCATGAACCCATACCTATAAGCCCATTATTAACAGATCGCAAAGCATACACATAAAACCCTTTAACAAAACAACCTAATATCATTCAATGAATTTACAAGGGGAAGATAGGGTTTGTACTTACAGGTTGGACGAGCTCACAGATTCGACGGAGCCTGGAGAGTGCAACTTTTAATTAGAGCAGAAGTGAGAGAGCGAAATGTTATGTCGCGCGAAATCTGAAAATTTTAGGTTTCAGGGTTCGAAGTATAAGAATAAGAGCCAAATCTAAAAAAATTTAGGTCGCGCGAGGTTGGATGGACGTTGTGCGTGACAATCATTTGGAAGTTGGTGATCTGTGTCTTTTTGTGTTGATTGCGTGGTTGGATGGACGTTGTGCGTGACAATCATTTGGAAGTTGGTGATCTGTGTCTTTTTGTGTTGATTTCCAGCACATTATTAACAGATCGCAAAGCATACACATAAAACCCTTTAACAAAACAACCTAATATCATTCAATGAATTTACAAGGGGAAGATAGGGTTTGTACTTACAGGTTGGACGATCTCACAGATTCGACGGAGCCTGGAGAGTGCAACTTTTAATTAGAGCAGAAGTGAGAGAGCGAAATGTTATGTCGCGCGAAATCTGAAAATTTTAGGTTTCAGGGTTCGAAGTATAAGAATAAGAGTCAAATCTAAAAAAATTTAGGTCGCGCGAAAATTTTTAGAGCTCGCGCGTTTTAAAACGTCGAAAGAAAAACCAAGGCGAAAGTTCTACAAGTACCGACGTAAATTTAATATTCCACGACGGAAACTTCATTTTCGAATTAAGAACGTAAGGCCGTTCATTTTGAAGCTTCATTTTTCGGATTAATTTTAAATTTATTTTGAATTTTTTATATAACGACGACTGAAAAACCACGTCGGTGTTAAGAAATTAAAGACGTTGTAAATTATATAAACCGACTTACATATTAAAATGACGTCGTTTAAAGCGTAAACCATGTCGTATGTTTTTCTGTACGACGTAAAATATGTATTCCACGACGCAACCACCATCGTTAAAAATTAATACCCTAAACCCATAAAACTAAATTATACAATTTAAAAAATTAAGTTTATAAAAGGTTTTATGGTTTTAAAGCCTAACATATACCCTAGACTACCCAAAAATTATACTTAAATAACAACCCTAATCTCTAAACCCTAGACTCTAAACCCTAAACCATAAAACTAGAAGTGATTTTATGACTCATCAAAACAATTTTGTTTTGGATGGTCATTTTAAATTTTTGTTATTCAAAATGAATTTTTTCAAGGTTTATGTGGAAGAAAATATATCAATGACTTCATAGGAGATGACTTTTCAATTTTCTGATTTATTTTAAATTTATTTTGAATATTTTGATATAAAAATAATAAAATATTCTTACCACAACAACAAACCACGTCGGTGTTAAGCAATTTGTATGTTTGTTTTTTTTTTTAATTTAAGAAAACCTCAACAAATTTTTACATTACAGAAACCATGGCGGCTTTTTAACTATACGACGTAAAATATATATTCCACGACTTAACCGCTGTCGTTACATAAACTCTGCCCATTCATTCCGGACTTCATCAATGGCTTCTTGGGGGTATGAAGCTTCCTGGTTTCCCTTGGCATACTGCATAAACAATGACTATTAGGGTTTATAAATAAAAAGAAATTCAATCACAGACGACGATATTTTTCATAACCGACGTAGTATATCCATTCAACGACGTTAATTTTACATGACCGTCGTTGATAATACAAAAAACGACGTTAAATGTATGAAGGTAGAGAAAATTTGTACATTATACATAAATATCAAGTGTTCAATAATTGCCCTGTTTAATAATTTGGAAAACAAACTCTGCCCATTCATTCCGGACTTCATCAATGGCTTCTTGGGGGTATGAAGCTTCCTGGTTTCCCTTGGCATACTGCATAAACAATGACTATTAGGGTTTATAAATAAAAAGAAATTCAATCACAGACGACGATATTTTTCATAACCGACGTAGTATATCCATTCAACGACGTTAATTTTACATGACCGTCGTTGATAATACAAAAAACGACGTTAAATGTATGAAGGTAATTTCTTCTTACCTTATACTCAAACCCAAAGGAAGGATCCATGATGATGTCCCTCATGAAGCGTATCACATAATACCCGCATTCTACATTGCTGGGTTGCTTTGGTGTGCCTGAGAGAGTTTTCCAAATTACATTTTTACGTCCTGCTCGGGCTATGTGGGTATTATATATTTTTAAAGCACTGTTCACGATGTTTTTCGCCTCTTCGTCGACCACACGATGACCTGGCAGAGGATCCAGAAAATAGACGGTCTCCTTCTTTGCTCTTACAATCAGCAAGATCCAATGACGGCTGCACAAAATTAATATAAAAACGACGGTTATTTACAAAAACGACGTATTATAGTATTTCACACGACGAAATAAAGTAGATACGACGACATTATATATTTATCACGACGATAAATAAATACCGACGTGGTTAGTAGTTTCAAACGACTAAATAAAATAAAACACCGACGTGGTTAGTTTATAAGCTGTCATTTATTGAAAATCATAAAAACAAAATCCTAAGGAGACTAACCCTGGATTGTAAGGCATCATGAAAATCTGTTCACCGTCTGTCTTCTGAAGTCGAGCTGCTACCAGTCGTGATCTTTCAGTTATTGTGCCAGAGTTGGCACTAACTGTAGCAGGGTCGATAAAGCCAACCATGCTGCACATATTGGCTTGTTTCAAAACATCGTGTAAGTACCTAAATACATAAAATAATATAAACAAGTCAGCACAAAAAAACACGACGGTTATGTATAAAAAAACGACGTATTATAATATTTCACACGACGTACTGAAATAGATGAGGATGTTATAATATATTTATCACGACGGTAGTTAGTTAAGACGACGTGGTTAGTTAGTTAAGACGACTCAATATATAAACCAACGAGGTATTATTTTAGAAGTACAAACCTCATATATACAGCCAATACAGTAGCTCCAATTTCTTCCATGCCTGCAAATTGTGTAATATCTTCAGGCAGGAGGAAGGTATCGCGCTCACCACCAAACACCTCCTTATCAATTGTAAATTGGAGTGTCTTATCCTCAGGCAGGAGTGTCGTTTCCACAAAACGACAAAGGGTTTTTAAAGAAGATGGCGCCTCCATATTTGAATAATCACCAACTTTAATAACCTGTTTAAAGAAATAAAAAAAATGACGTGGTAATTCAATAAAGACGACGGTTTAAGGAATAAAACGTCGTCTTAAAAGTATTTAAACGACGGTGAAAAAACAGTTGTGGTAATTCAATAAAGACGACGGTTTTATGAATAAAGCGTCGTCTGAAACCATTTAAACGACGGTGCAAAAACCGTCGTTTAAATATTTTATTACGTCTTAAAAAAATTCCGCCGTCTAAGTTGTAAACAAACGACGGATTAAATAAAAATATCGACGTCTGAAATTTTGAAAAACAAATAAAAAAGGCAAAGTTATGTGAACATACCTTGTCGTCATGCTTTTCTTCATCTTCTTTCTCCTTTTCTTCTTCCTTCTCTTCATCTCTTTTTTCTTCTTCCTTCTCTTCATCTGGCTGATGTTTCCCCATTTTGGCAGTATCATCCTCCAAATGTAGGGATCTCACATCACCTCCAGAGCAGCTAGCTTTGTCAGACATTGGATTTTTGGGGCTTTGGCTAATTCTTGGTTTAAGCATGCTTGGATCAAAATTGGGAATTAATTGGGAAAGCTGACTCAGGAAATGCTCCCTCTCAGCCTCTACCAATTGTTTTGTCCTAGCCTCCATCCTTAAGGCCTCTTCCCTTGCCTTAGCCTCCATCTTTTTAGTCTCTTCTTGAAGGAGAACTCTTAAACTGTCCTTCAAACGGTCGTCAAAGCTCACCCTCTGTGGTTTGGGCAAATTGAAATATTGCCTTGGGGAAACACCAGCACCAACTCCCCTCACTCTGCCTGGATGCTCGGGGCCCAAAGCCATGGTCAGCACATCATTGCTGCCATCTACTCTGACTTTGCCTTCCGAGACTTGTTTCTGCAATTCATCCTAAAACAAAGATAAACAAAAAAACACACGACGGTTATTTATGTACAAACGACGTATTATATAATTTCACACGACGCAATAACGTATAAACCGACGTTATTATAACTTATCACGACGGTAGTTATACCGACGTGGTTATTTATTTAAAACGACGAAATGAATAAACAACCGACGTCTTATGCTATAATTAAAGAAAACAGAGTAGTGATTCCTATTTAGACCGTTAACGACGTTTTTAAAAAAGTTTCGACGTGGTAATATCATTCACACGACGCGAAAATGAACCACCGACGTCTTATGCTATAATTACAGAAAACATAGTAGTGATTCCTATTTAGACCTTTAACGACGTTTTTAAAAATTTTTCGACGTGGTAATATCATTCACACGACGAAAAATATAACATACGACGTAATAAGAATAATTCACAGTTTAATAAAAATTTAAAACAGAGTGATAGTAGGCTTACAATTAATTTTGCTTTCTCTGCCACCTTTGGATCAGGGATGTTACCATGTTTGTCCTGTCTAGCTCTCTTCCATAAGGTAGATCGATCAATTTCTACCCCAGGCATGGTTTCCTCCAATTGATCCTCCAATCCAGCATATCCTTTTCGAGACAATCGATGATTGTACTCGAGTTTCTCCCTAATCTGTGCATGTTGAGAATGCACAGACTCAAAATCTTTGGATAGCCTTGAAGCTACAAAGGCATCCCATTGTGCTTTCTCTATGAATTTATATGTTTCAGGGGGTTGGCTTAATTTCTCCCTGTCATTGGTGTATGGAAGGATATAATGCCTCGTTAGTGTAGACTTGAAATCCTTCCATTTCTTGGCAGCAGAAGCTAAAACAGAGGTCTTGCCCCCTTGGCCTACGACAAAAGCCATGTCAACTGCTTCCCAAATCTGCTCCTTTATATCCTTGGGGATTTGGGACCATTTCTTGTCCACAAGTGGGATCCTGGAGCGTGCCAACACACCAATATACGACTGCATCTCAATATGTGCTTGGCCAACACCTTTCCCCCTTTTATTGTACTCAACAATTGGCCTCAGTTTCTGAAGCTTTCTCTTCACAACACGAGGCATTGTGCTCATACCTCGACCAGTCTTTGAATCATCAGAGATTGTTGTCTGGCTGGTTGGTTCTGTCTCAGCAGATGATGAAGCAAACTTCATCTTCTTCGAAGACTTCATCTCCTTCGAAGACTTGTCTTGAGGAGCTACCATTCCAAGCTTCTTGGAGCCAGAATCCTTAGTTTGTTGTTGAGAAACCATTTTAACAGACAAAACTGCAAGTGAAAATATTTCAGGAAAACATTAAGAACACAAACGACGGTATTAAAAAAATACGACGTATGATATGATTTTAGACGACGCAATGAAATAATCTCAGACGTAATAAATGTTTAAAACCATTATTTATATAACGTCGTGGTATATATGTTCACACGACGTCAATAGTAATACACCGTCGTGGTAAAACTATTATTTATATAACGTCGTGGTATTTATGTTCATACGACGTCAATAGTAATACACCGTCGTGGTATTAACATTCACACGACGTAAAACAATAAGATATTTTGTCGTCTATATTAGATACCAACCCTAGTTTCTTTTTCTTTATATTTTATCAAATAAGGGAAAAACAAAAACCATTGTTCAGAGAAATCAAACCTGCAATTAAACAAGCATATAAAAAAAGACTATTATTTTAAAAACAACTTTGTCAATTTTCAAACGACGCTAGAACAACTGACGAACCGTCGTGGTCTACAGTCGTCTTATTTAGTTGAGGTAGTTGTCTTCAAAGTTGGAAACTTTCCCTCTTTGTCTGTATATTTTATCAAACTTGGAAAGAAGTAAAATGATTTTGGCCAGAAAAAAGGTAAAAAGATTTTTCAAACAAAAAACGTATGAGCATGCAAAACAGTAACCAAAATAGTGAAAATGAAAGCTTACCTTTTGCGTGCAATGAAAGCAAGAGGAAGATGATCGATGTTTAAGTTCAGAGACGACGAAGAAGACGAGAGGAAGACGATGAGAAACTCTGACAATGCTCTGACAAGGAAAAAAGACGAAAAGGTTTCTCTGGGAGATTGAAATTTTTAATCGGGTTTGGAAACAGTGCATGTGTAAGTCGAAAAGTTGCTTACATATAAAACCATTTCAAAAAAATAATACGGCGGTTACATTTAACTACGTCGTTTTTAACTAACACGACGCAATATTTTTCGTTCGACGTGGAATCATTTCATTTAACGTCGTTAGGTTTAATATAACCGACGTGGATTTTAATTTTTAAATTATGAATAGAATTTTTTTTCCCGTGACCTTTCAGTTTATTTTTCAATTACAGTGCGTTATAAATAGAGTTTTTTTTCCGGAGGAAATTTAAAACGAAGGAAATTAATATTCTGGAATATGTAAAGTTTCTTTTTTGGATGACAGATTTAAATAAAATAAGAATATAAAAACAACGAATGTGTAAGTCAAGTAGACGAAAAGTTGCTTACATATAAAACCATTTCAAAAAAATAATACGGCGGTTACATATAACTACGACGTATAAATTACAAAATACGACGGAACATTTAACTTCGGACGTGGTAAATAAATACGACAGTAGTTTGTAGGTACCGTCGTAGTAAACTCAAAAATTAAAGTACATAAGTAATAACTCGCGTCATGGTAGATTATTTAACACGTCGTTTTTATTAATTTACCGACGTGGATTTCTGTAATATACGTCGATCATACCGACGTTGATTTTACAATTTAAACGGCGGTTTTTTTGTAAGGACCGCCGTTGGTTTTAAAAATTTATTCTATAAATTTGTCGCTTTCATTCATTTTCGGTTTACATTTAAGGTTCCAAGTTCTTCCTCTCTCAGTCTCTCATGTCTCAAAGACAATAATTTGGATGTTTTCTCAAAGAGAAATTGAGCTTACTCGCATCAAATATATGTCCACAAGAAGAAGCTTGTCAACTAGCCTTCTCACTTCCTTGATCAAGCCTGATAGGACACTTAGTGCTTCTGAATACTCCTTGCTTTCCATCAAAAGAGATGCAAGCCTAGCCTCCACTCGCTGTCGAAGGAAAGTTCGCTTCTCAGGGAAATCTGAAGATCAGATGTGCCTGATCCTCTGCTTGATTTTCTTGCCTAAGAAGATCCGTCGGATTTGTGATAGCCTCTTCCTTTATCCGTAGAGCTTCAGAAGAAGAAGATGGGTTTCAAGAATGCGATAAAGAATAGAAATGGCTTCAGATGGCCTCTAAAGCATGAGCAATTGAATCAGTAGTTTCTGGGAGATATGATGAAGACATTGTCAATGCTTTGAACTATACAAGTCCTGCAGAAAGATATGTTAAAGAAACTGAAACAACGGCGGTTTTCTGTTCTACCGTCGTCTTTTCTCGTCGTCTATATTAAGGTAAGATGGCGGTAGATTTATAATTACCGACGTAGATTATTTTGTTAAACGTCGTTAAGTGTACTACAACCGACGTGGATTTTATTTTTAAATTATAAATAGAGTTTTTTTTCCCGTATTCTTTCAGTTTTAGTTTTCAATTACAAAGCGTGATAAATAGATTTTTCTTTCCCGAGGAAATTTAAAATGAGGGAAATTAATGTTCTAGAATTTGTAAACTAACACGACGCAATATTTGCAAATCTGTGTCATCTGTTAAGATTATGATGTGGAACAGAGTTCCATCTGGTAAGATTTCGTAACCCTTGGGATCTCAGACAAATCTGATTATGTCGGCGGTGTTCTATATAAACCGTCGTGGTTATTTCAATTCTTGTCATTAAGTAGATCTACCGACGTAGGGTAAGAAAATCAAAGAAAAAAATTGTTAACAAAAATTCTTATTAAGACGACCGTTAAAATTAAAGGTACGACGTATAAAATGAATAAATACGACGATAAATTTTATTGTACGATTTAAAGATAACGTCGTAGAACTATACGAGAATGACGTCGATATATTTATATTTTCCGTCGTTGTAAATTAATTTAATACGGCGATATTTTGTATTTTAAAGCCGTGGATTTGTTTGTAATTATACGGCGTCTTATACGAAAACCTCGTCGTGTTATTTTATGAGTAAAAACGGCAGTTTTTATTGAAATCGTCGTCTTTACTTTCTACGTCGGTCGATTCATAACTTCTGCCGTTCTTTGTTGGCATTGATTTTACACTGCGGAAATCTGTTTCAAATAGACGTCGGTTGTTTAATTATGTACGTCGTTGTTTTTGAACAGCCATTTGAAACTCCATTTTTTAGTTGTCTAAGGTTGTATTACACGACGGTGTTTTTAGAACCGTCGTCTTTTTATAAACCACGACGGTTTTCACTTAGACCGTCGTTGTTTTCTGGTCGTCTTTTTCACTTTTTGTAGTAGTGTAAAGCCCTTCCAGCAGCTGCATCAACTAGTGTCCTGCTTGTTTGACTCAACCCATTGTAGAAAGTCTGAACTTGAATCCAGGTTGGTAGCTCATGGTGAGGACACTTGCGCAATAAATCTTTGAATCGTTCCCAGGCTTCATATAGAGGTTCCTTATCATATTGAGCGAATGACATAATATCTTGTCGAAATTTTGCAGTTTTTGCTGGTGGGAAAAATTTAGCAAGGAATTTCTTAGATAAATCATCCCAAGTACGGATGGAGTCTTGTGGCTGTGACAGTAACCAAAGCTTGGCTTTATCCTTCAAGGAGAAGGGGAATAGCCTTAAACGGATCGCATCGTCAGTTACCCCATTGAACTTGGACGTATCACAAATCTCCAAGAATATTGCAAGATGGATGTTGGGATCTTCATTCGGTAGACCACAAAATACGGATGAATTTTGCAGCATGGTGATCATGGCTGGTTTGATCTCAAAATTGTTGGCTGCAATAGCAGGACGTCGGATCGCTGAGGGAGTTGCCACTGGGGGGCCAAATTCCCCTACTGCTCTTTCTGCTTCCTCCGCCATAGGTGTGGATGGTGGTTCCACCAAAGTGTTCTTTTTGTTTCCTTTGTTCCGCTTATGAAACGTCCGTTCGATTTCTGGGTCAAGTGGTATGAGATCAAGGGTACGAGAACGGTGCATATACGGATCAAAGTACCTGAAACAAAAAGAAGAAATTCAAATTAAACTCAGAATTAAAATATATTGATATTAATAGAAAGCAATCCCCGGCAACGGCGCCAAAAACTTGTTGTGAAATTATTGCAAGCGCACAATCCGTACAAGTAATATAGAAATAAGTAGAGTATCGTTCCCACGAAGATTGTAATTTCCTATTAATTACCAATTATGATTAATGCATAAGTTTATTTGAACAGTTGATTAAGAAGATTGATTAATTTTAAGAAAACTAAAACAATTATGAAAAATAACAATTTAATTAACGATAGAAAATTAAGATGATGAGACACTAGAGCATCCGACTTCACCATAACCAATTCTACTTAATTCTTATAGCCAATTAACCCTAATTACTATCCATGTTGACAGTTGGTTTCTCCTAATTCATTTGATATCCCCTCTCGGGCTCAATCAAAAGTATTCTCAATTAACAACCCATTCTCTCTCGAGCAACGGATTTAGAAAACCAAGAACCCATTAAGTTCTATGAGAACCTACAAGAAAACTGCATGAATCATGTTAGTCCCTCTCGGGCACTCATTCAAGTCATGGTATTTGTTACAAGAAGCAAACACCAAACATCTCCTCTCGGTCTCCGCTTGGATCATCAATTAAATATTAGCTAGATATTTAAATCATTAAGAACAGTAACAAATACTCAACATGAGATAATAATCAGAAATTAATATAACGATAGAAATTAAGTATTCAAGGTTAGGCTACATCATAGCCCTAGCAAGGGAAATTAGTTCATGACAGAAGAAAATATAAACAAGAGAATTATTGTCATAAAACCAATTTGGCCGATGGACTTGATCTTCAGAATCTTCACAGGAACACCTTCAAAAGCTCCTCCAATAATGCAGCAGCAAATTCTTGGCTTCCTCTGATATTTCTCTGGTTGAATGAAAGTTGGTGGAAAAATATGGTAGAGACGACGATGGTGGAAAAAGATGATGGGTAATGGATCCTTTCAACAATGACCTAAACTCCCTATTTATAAAACTCCTAGAAATCCTACCTAAGGAATAATTACAATTGTTATAAAAATAGGATTCCTTCTAAAATAAGGTCTTCTTTATTTCTCCTTATTTGACTTGATAAGACTTGCACCATCTTGAACTAGGAAATTTGACAACATTCCTTGCAACAAAAGGAATGACTTGGCTTCTTTTTAATTGATCTTCATCTTCTTGCCTTTTTTAGCACACTTTCTCCTATTTCACAATTCCTTCACAAATCTCACAAAACCAATTAAAAACAACCAATTTAATCTGAGAAATTAATAAATAAATAAGCAAAGGAAGCATAAAATATATATAAAATATAGACTTATCAGTTATAATGTGCATTTATACGTGTATGTGTTGTGCTAGAAGCATCAAGCCTTAAGGAAATAATTGCTTCAATACATTTCGAATCAATAAATTTCTACTGGATAATAACAGAAAATAAATGTAAAAACAAGAAAATAAAAGATTTAACGAGATTTAACACTAACCGCACAAAAAACAAATAGAGAATGAAAGTATGAACCTTAACTTCATCTTTAGAGCAACTCCAGCGGCATGATAGAGCCTCGGGCTGGGGGAAAAAAATGCCAAAATCCGTTTGCAGCGAGGAGCCCAAGCCTAGGTGCAAGGTGGGACCCAGGAACCTGGGCTGGCCCGAGGGCAAGGTTGGCCCGAGCTCCAGCCCTCGTTTTGGTGCTGATGTCAGTGTTACAGTGCCGCTAAAGTCCACGTGTCGCGCTCTGGGCTCTCCGATTATATTTTTTCTCCAATCCAACGGCAACCAATTTTTGAGCAATAAAAAAAATGAAAAAAAATTGATTTAAAAAAAAAGTACTGATTTTTTTTTTCTTTCTATAAATACCAAAATTTTATCCGATTGAGATATGAATTTTATAATAAATATTGACATGTACGAACCCAAAAATCTTATCCGAAAATCTTATCCAAATTAATTATTTTGGTAAACAAATTTGTGAAAAAAATAAATAAATGAATAGTAATTGCCTTTTGCCATGGCAACGGGTATGGCTCGTCAATGGGCCAGGCCGGGCCGAGCCGGGCTTTAAAGATGAGAGAAAATATCAGGCCAGGCCGCGTCGGGTTTTTTTAGAAAATTCAAAGCCCAAGCCCGACCCATGAGCTGGGTCGGGCTAAGCCCAATGGGCTTGGCCTAAAAGGTCCCTACTTCATTAAAAAATAATCATAAATTTAATCATAAGGGCATTTTAGTCCAAATTTGAGATTAAACTCACTTAATTCCAACATTTTCACATCAAACCAAATTCATAAAATACTCAATAAAGTCACACAACTTATAAGATTTTCCACAAAAATAATAAAATCAAGTATTATTTTTTAGGTTATTACATAATTAGATCGTAATACATTCTTAAAATAATTTTAAAAAATAATAAGTATCAAAAAAATATTTTTTTAAAGGATGGTATGAATAAATATGCAAATATTTGGTTATGTGTTCAAGAAAAGCATGATTATATTTGGTGGTAGGATTATGTTTCGTGATATGATGTTCATCTTATTTTTTTATATATCTATAATTGTTGAATTAATAATTGACACAAATTAATGTGCTAATCATCCAATTAAAAACAAGGAATGAGTAAAGAAAAGTAAATGAAATAAAACAAATTATATATGTGATTTAAGTGATATAATCCTAAACCTAAACTCTTATTTATACATAATTATATATGTATGCGGGCCTAATGGGCCGGACTTTTGTGGGTGGGCCGGGCCGTGCTTTCTTGAGCTTAATCGGGTCGAGTCGGGCTTCAGACACCCAAGTCCAAGGCTAGCCCGGCCCAAAACGGGCCGGGCCATCTCAAAGTCCATAACGGGCCGGGCCGGGCTTTTTTTCAATGGGCTGAGCTGCCCCCCATTGGCCCATGAGCCCGCGGGCCAAATGATGAGGCCTAGCAACGGGTGAAAACACACAATACTATTTACAAGGGCAACCACTATTCACGTGAATAGTGGCTGCCCTAGCTCCCCCTTGCTATGACAAGTGGCAAATAGGTGAAGTTGCCCTTATACAAAGCCACAATGCTACAAATTTTTTTATTTTTTATTTGGTCAAAGGGTTTATTGCTTTACTCAAACAGAATTTACAAGTTTTTATTTTTATTTTTTTATTTTTTATTTTTTAAAAGGTCTACAAGACAAAGAAAGTAAAACAGAGAGAACCAAATCCTATGGCGCTTCTTATTCTGAGACCTCCTCCTTCCCCTTCGCTTCATGGCATTACGCTTCCTCTCACACTCTTCTCTTCACCCTCACTTCCCCTCCTCTTCTTCTTCTTTCTCGTCTTCCTCTCTTGCTCGTCCCTCCCTCTTGTTCAACCCACAACCCAGGTGCTTTTCCCCTTCATATTTTGCCCTTCATTTTCTGCTTATTTTCTGTTTGGTTTCCTAGAAAATGCGGCAACTAGAGAAATAAGGCGAGTCTATCAGTATTCTTGTTACAACATAACTTTTTCTTTGTTTGAATTGGAGTGATTTTATTTGTTTATTTGTTATTTTTGGTGATAAGATATTAGTTTTTGTATTTTGCTACTCGGGTTTTTCCTGGGAAAGTAGAAAATGTTTAAGGGTTTTGTTATTGGTTGTGACAGGACCCATATTCCACTGAAGGGCGTTCCTAGCTGCTGTGTAGTTCGATTGCGGTTGCTTCAAGAGCTTTTATGTCGTCTACCCCTGGCTCCAATGCATATGGGTCTGATCAGATTCAGATAAGTAAGCTGTCACTCCGACTTAGTTTTGGCTTGATGCTATAATGTCTAACATGTTCAGGTATTGGAAGGCTTAGACCCTGTTAGAAAGAGGCCAGGGATGTATATTGGGAGCACAGGACCCATTTGGTATTGTTTTTCCTCACTTTTCTCTTTCCATTTTTAATAATGTGCTTTTGCTAGATTCATCTTAGTCAATAAGGAAGTTTCTAATCATGCTCTTTTAGGTCTATGAAATTTTAGATAATGCTGTGGATGAGGCTCAAGCCGGATTTGCTACAAAGATCGAGGTTGTTTTACTTGCAGATGGTTCTGTGAGCATCGCTGACAATGGTCGTGGGGTATGCTACATCTTCTATGCCTTTTAGTCAAAAGCTTCACAAATCCTTTTTTGTATATGTTAAAGTAAGAACACAGTGTCATGATTTCTTATAAGGCTTGTCAAGATATTCTAATGTTCACATGTAGTTTGATGGGCCTTTATACCCTATGATGCCTTTCATACTTATATTTCTCATATGTATAGTCAATATGTCTAGAGTCTGTAAATTGTTCATTAAACATTGTTAAGCATGCCACGTAAATTCTGTAACGCAGTAAAATTTTTGGAGCAGAGAATGAAAATACCTACCAAAAACAAGCAAGAGGTGGAATACCACAAAGAGAAAGTGTACCTAATAAAAAAGCAGTTTTTGTAATTGGTACATGTTTTCTTAAATCGCCAAAGCCAATCCCAGGGAACAGTGAAGATTCGTGTGGTCTTTCTGTTCATGTGCTGGTAGTCCATGTCTTTACAAACATGTCTATTTCACCGAGCCCCTCTTGTTTAGGTGGATAGCCCGGCAAATAGACGTCTACAGGAATTAGCTTATCAAATCCCCAAACAGCACTATAAGAATTGTTACTGAACATCCCCCATGCAATTGTGCATGCTCCCATAGCATTAACGTATTTCGGTTTAGGCATTTATTCACATGTCTGGGATCCTCTGGTCATTATACACATTTTCATTAACCAATGAGAGTTTAGTCAGTGGTCAGGGCTGTGGTTTGCTCCCACGTGGTCTTGGGTTTGATTCCTCAAGATATCTCTCTAGCTATTTGCTAAATTTTCCTGCCTCCGAAAGATTGTAGGGTTCTGGGGGAGGCCCCAGTTTTGCAGCCAAGTCCAGGAAGTGGGTTTGGGAGGATTTGTAGGTATGGAAAAAAGTTATATATATCTTAATTGGTATGAAATGGTGATTGCCTGTATCCTTAGTGCATTCTAAATACCCATTGCAAGAGTAATTCTAAGAGAACTTGCACTTTAGATGTACTAGGGACAACAATGTCGTGACTTGGTACCCATGCAGTGTTTCTAGATTCAGAAAACTAATTTTTGTTACTGTTAGTAATTATGGGAACATATAAAAGAAAATCTGAATTTTTTCTTCTTCTCGTATTGCATTGATAGTAATCTTGAATTTGCAACCAACCATTAGAAATTTTCCTGAATACTCTTCTCAAGAGTTATGTACACTAACTCTAAATATATGTTGCTACTATCTTTACCCATATTTGTTGTTTTCTTGTTCATTGCAGATTCTGACTGATATGCACCCAGCAACCAAGAAATCTGCTCTCGAGACTGTGTTGATGGTATTATTGCATAAACTATCATTTTCATTTCTAATTTTTGTGTAGAGGTAGAATGTAGTCCACTTTCACATTGCATAGGGTTAGTTACTTTTTTCATTAAAACCAGAAAGATAATATTATATCAAAAAATTAGGTATAAAGGGTTTAGGTTATCTAAATAAGTCAAATATCAAGCATATGTTTCAGTGGCACTTTGAAGGTTTGGACCATGAATGATAGAAACTCAACTAGTTCCGGGATTTCTAGTGATAGAAACACCTTTGGAAATTGACGAGGTTTGAAATTTTATATGTTTTTCTTAATGAAGAAAATATGAAATAAGCAACTTGGGAGCTATTTTAAATGCAGGAACATTTTATTGTTTTATAAATGATAGTTCTTATGAAAATTATTCATGTTTTACATGCCGGTGGCAAATTTGGTGGTTCAAGTACTGGTATAGTGTCTCTGGTGGCTTACATGGTGTGGGTTTATCTGTCGTCAATGCCTCCCCTTACAATCAAATAAAACAATAGCACTCTTTTGTTTCCTTGCAAATTTACTGTTAGTGAGCCGATGCTATCTGCTGCATTTGCTTTTAAATCCATGTCTTATAACTCTCATTTTAATGATGTGTGAAATGGACCTGAAATATTATTTAAACTATAAGGCATTCTGGTGGGAGTTCAGATCGTAACACCTTGACATTTCTTTGTGATGATGGCTAGAATATATAAGTACCTTCTATTCTAATTCAGTTTTAATTGTTTCCGTTATTTTTTTTTGCTTCTCACCTTGAATTTGTATTAATTTTTTAAAGAAAAATAAGAAGCGAGCAGTCCCTCAAAAGTACATTAAAGATTTCTAACACCCAGTTGGCTACGCGAAATTATCACTGAAAATACATAACACAAAAACACAAACATTCTCAAGAAAGAGCATTCACACAACCCTCGGCTGATTGCATACTTGATAGCACATAGACCTGCAGCTGCCTCAGCGACCAAGGCTGCACGACAATGGAAAGGTGTTGCCAGCCCCCCGCAAAACAAGCCTTCCTCATTTCTAACAATCACCCCTAAACCTGCTTTAAAGGAGTTCAGTTGCCAAGCCCCATCAAAATAGATTGTTAGGAAGTTCACCGCTGGGGGCATCCATCTTGACGTTTGTCTCAAGGGGTCTGGAGGGGCAACCCAAATTGAGACTTCAGGTCTAGTCTTTACTCCCATGAATTCTCAGAAAGCTCCCATGGTTCTATCAATTGTAACAATAGGATCGATTAAGTAGCCTTTGAAGATGAAATTACATCTGGACTTCCAAATTTCCCAGCAAGTAAAGCTGATCATTGAGAATAAATTCATTATCTCCTTTCCCATGTCCTTCAGGCTTAAGACTTCCAACAACCATTTATCAAACATAGAAAAGCCCTGCAAGTTCACTCTGTAACTCAGGGGACCCCCAAACCAAATGGGCATCAGAAAAAGCCACTGTTTCCTCTGACTGACCACAAATGGGGCACAATGGTGAGTTCACAATTTTCCTCTTGAACAAATTCCATCGAGTAGATATGGCATCATTTAAGGGTCTCCATAAGAACACACGAATTTTGGGTAATGGAACAATCTTCCAAATACTCTGCCACACCTCCCTTTGAACTACATGTGAAGTCGAGCCCCTTTCACCCTCCCTGATTCGTTTCTGAGCATGGATTCTCCGATATCCAGATTTGACAGTATAATCTCCATTTGAGGTCCAGGGCCAAACCCTTCCATCACAGCCATCAGAATTACCAATAGGACAGCAACGAATAATGTCAATAGTCTCTCGCGAGACATAAGAATCAATGAGGTCCACTCTCCATGAGTGATTAACTTTGTCCATAATTTCACAAACCTGTTGGGGGGCAAAAGGAGAGATCAACCGAGACACGTTAATGATCCCCTCATGAGGAGGAAGTAGCCAAGAGTCCTTCCAGGTAGAGTCTTTAATAAGAGCATCTCTCCCTTCTAATAAACTGGCCCAAGCCCAGGATGCTCGAGCTCCCTTCTTCGCCTGTAAAAAAATCACAATCCGGGTAATATCTAGCTTTCAAAATCTGCACCCATCCTGCATTTGGATTCTGTAAAATTCTCTGATAGAAACTGATATGTAATTGATTTTGTGTTATTTTATTCAAGAGGCAAAGCCACAAACTTATAGATACAAAAGCATCCTAATATGGTTCCTACGATCAAGCTAAATCATTCACAAATAAGGAAAGAAGTTATTTACAATATTGATAGAATCAACATTCCATTCTAAGCTTGTTCTCCTTCAACACTCCCCCTCAAGTTGGTGTATGTTTATGACACCCAACTTGCTAAGTAACACTTCAAACTGTGCCGAGCTTAATGGCTTAGTGAACAAATCGGCTGGCTGATTTGCAGTTCGAATATGAGCTGTCCGAATCATCCCTTTCTGAATTTTCTCTCTAACCAGATGACAATCTATCTCTATGTGTTTGGTTCTCTCATGAAACACCGAATTCGATGCTATGTGTATAGCCGCCTGATTATCACAAAACAGAGTTACTGGCTGTGTGTGATCAACTCCCAAATCCTTCAAAATGTTCTTTAACCATGTGACTTCGCAGCAAGTGGTAGCCATGGAGCGATACTCGGCCTCCGCACTTGAACGCGATACCGTTGTTTGTTTCTTCGTCTTCCAAGAGACCGGTGCTTGCCCAAGTAAAATGCAGTACCCCGTGATTGATCTCCTTGTGTCTTTACAACGTGCCCAATCGGCATCACAGAATGCCCGCAATTGGAGTGACCCTGTAGATGGTAGTAGGATACCTTGACCTGGTGTATGCTTAATGTACTTAAGCACTTTATGGGCTGCTTCCAAATGCGGTTGTCGTGGCTTGTCCATGAACTGGCTCAGTACATGTACGGCATAAGTCAGGTCTGGTCTAGTTATGGTCAAATATATCAACCTCCCAACCATTCTTCTGTATGACGCAGCATCATCCAGTAATTTTCCATTGAACTGTGAGAGTGATAAATTCTGTTCCACTGGGAACCGAGAAGGTTTGACACCTAAAAATCCAGCATCATCCAAAATCTCCAAGGCCTATTTACGTTGTGACAAACTGATTCCATGCTGTGATCTGGCAACTTCGATGCCAAGGAAATACTTCAACTGCCCCAAATCCTTAAGCTTGAACTAGTTGGCCAAGAATAATTTTGTGTTTTCTATATCCTCCAAATTGTTCCCTGCCAGTATGACGTCATCAACATATACAAGCAGTGCTAGGAAGTTACCTTCTTGACGACGGACGAACAGAGAATAATCGGATCGTGACTGTTGGAATCCCGCGGCTTTGAGGGCAGTAGACAGCTTGATAAACCATTGTCTAGATGCCTGTTTTAAACCGTACAACGACTTGTGCAATTGACAGACCCGATTCTCCCCCTTTCGTCCGAAACCAGGAGGCAAGGACATGAACACCTCCTCATCAAGGTCGCCATTCAAAAACGCGTTGTTCACATCCAATTGGTGGAGATGCCAGCCATGCAGGGATGCCACACTAAGCAGAACACGGACGGTCACCAATTTGGCAACCGAGGCAAAAGTTTCCTGGTAATCAATGCCTTCCACTTGACTGTAACCCTTTGCCACTAAGCGTGCTTTGTAGCGTTCTACCGTGCCATCGGCCTTCAATTTCACCTTGTATACCCACTTACAGCCGATCGGTCGTTTATGAGGAGGTAACGACACCAAGCTCCACGTCCCATTAGCCTGTAAAGCATCAACCTCAGATTTCATGGCGGCACGCCATTGTGGAATTTGGACTGCCTGAGAGAAACTCGTAGGTTCTTGAAGAAGGGTAAGTTGGGCAAGATATGTTTTGTGAGAGTGAGAAAGGTGAGCATAAGACAAAGACTGAGAGAGAGGGTGGGCCGTACCTGAAGGGATGACCAAGTTCGTGGAAGACGATGGTGCGGTTCTTGAAGGGAGGCCAGACGCGAGGTGGAAGTCTTGCAAATAGGCAGGCGGTCGAGTGGAGCGACTGCTGCGGCGCGGAGCGATGGTGGGAGGAGTGGGCGATGGAGATGGGGAATGAGAAGGCAGAGCGGTGAGATCGGTATCAGGTGAGGAAGAAGGCAGAGCCGTGAGGTCTGCAGTAGGTGTGATGGGTAAAGTGGGATCAGGTGGGCCGGTGGGTGGAATGGGCTCAGCAGTAGGGGAAGGCAGATGTGCTTGGGAGAGGGAGTCCATGTCAAAGTGTAAGGACGGGTCAAGGTGAGGGAAAGGAAGGTTGGGCAAATGGTGATGATGTGGTGACGCAGCGGATTGGTGAGGAATAAGAAAAGGAAATACATTTTCAAAAAAACACACATCACGAGAAACGAGCACCTTTTGGTGAAGGATATCGAAAACGCGATATCCTTTTTGACCATAAGGATATCCCAAAAAAAATACAACGAGATGCTCGTGGATCAAATTTCGAACGACTCTGTGCATGGGTAGAAGTAAAACACAAGCAACCAAAAACACGCAAATAGGAATAAGTAGGAGTTTGGTGAAACAACTTTTCATACGGGGTTTTGCCATCGAGAAGAGGAGTGGGTGTTCGATTTATGAGGTATGCAGATGTGAGAATGGCATCCCCCCAAAAACGGTTTGGAAGCCCAGCCTGAATAAGCAAGGCACGGGCCATATTTAACAAGTGTCTATGTTTTCTTTCAGCAACCCCATTTTGTTGGGGTGTGTTGATACAACTAGTTTGATGCATGATACCTTTATCAGCATAGAAGCTGCCAAGGGTGAATTCAGGGCCATTGTCACTACGGATAATCTTAATTTTGGAATCAAATTGAGTGGCAATCATATTGATGAAATTAACTAGAAGAGTCCTAGCATCAGACTTGTGTTTCATAAGATAAATCCATGTGCATCTAGTGTAATCATCAACAATGGTAAGAAAATATTTGGCACTTGAAATCGAAGCAACTTTATAACCACCCCATATGTCAATATGAATTAAATCAAAACTAGAATGAGTAGTAATTGAACTTGAAGGAAAAGGAAGTTTTGTTTGTTTAGTGAAAGGGCAAATGGTACACTTGTCAGTATCACAAGATGTATGTTTCAAATTTGGAAAAGAGAATAATGGAAGAACTCTGGGAGATGGATGGCCAAGGCGTTGGTGCCAAAGGGATGGGCTGGATTTTTGTGCCTGATTGCATGTTCCTGTCTTGCCTCGATCGAGATAGTAGAGGCCCTCCCGTTCAATTCCCGTCCCAATCATCATCCCCGAACGTAGGTCCTGTATGATACAAAATTGGTTTAGAAAAAAGGTTACACAAGATGAATTGGCTAACTTGCTAATAGAAATCAAATTCAATTTGAAATACTGGACACACAAAACGTTCTCAAGAATCAATGTGTGGGACAAGGCAACTGTGCCAACGTGGGTCACTTGTGCCACGGACCCATTCGGCAATTCTACTGTGTGATTAGTAACCGGCCTCGAGGTAGAGAACAAATTGGAATCATAAATCATATGGTCTGTGCATCCACTGTCTAAAATCCAAGTACTTTGTTTGCCATTAGAATTGAGTGAAAAAGCTTTACCTGAAAGGGCATGGGTTGTAGAATTACCAACATGATTAGCAGAGGAGGACCTGTTGTGCAGCTCACTCAATATCTGTTTGCACTCTTCAGCAGTAAAGGGGAATTGCATCTCCTTCCTCTCTGTCACACACGTTGCTGCTTGGTTCCCTTTGGAAATCATCGCACCAAACTCGGCCTCAGCCGCTGCCTTCTTCTTGCGGCAATAATCGGCTGTGTGACCCTTCCATCCGCAGAACGTGCATTTTAGGTGTGCACGGCAATTCTTGGCAGTGTGATTTGTTCTGTTGCACTTGGTGCACTTCAACTCACCCTTTTCTCCTTCGGATTCACGGCTAGAATTCTTCACGGCAAACAAGGCCGCATTCGGTTGTGCCTGAGCTTTACCTGCTGTCACTTCCGATTGCTTCTCATGCCGCAGAACTAGGGAGTACGCCTTGTTCACTGTGGGTAAGGGGTCTTGCAACAAAGTGTTGCTACGAACACTTACATATGAGTCATTGAGACCCATGAGGAACTTCATGGTCTTCTGCGTGTCCAAGTATGCAGCCAGTTCTTTGACAGATCCACGAGTGCAGATTGGGAAAGTGCAAACACGGCCGCATCCGGTTGTGCCTGAGCTTTACCCGCTGTCACTTCCGATTGCTTCTCATGCCGCAGAACTAAGGAGTACGCCTTGTTCACTGTGGGTAAGGGGTCTTGCAACAAAGTGTTGCTACGAACACTTACATATGAGTCATTGAGACCCATGAGGAACTTCATGGTCTTCTGCGTGTCCAAGTATGCAGCCAGTTCTTTGACAGATCCACAAGTGCAGATTGGGAAGGTGCAAACACGGCCGCATCCGGTTGTGCCTGAGCTTTACCCGCTGTCACTTCCGATTGCTTCTCATGCCGCAGAACTAGGGAGTACGCCTTGTTCACTGTGGGTAAGGGGTCTTGCAACAAAGTGTTGCTACGAACACTTACATATGAGTCATTGAGACCCATGAGGAACTTCATGGTCTTCTGCGTGTCCAAGTATGCAGCCAGTTCTTTGACAGATCCACAAGTGCAGATTGGGAAGGTGCACAAAGCGTCACGTTCATCCCATAGTCCCTTCAATTTCGTGAAGTAAGATCCTACGGACATACTTCCCTGCACACAGTCATGAATCTCGTTCTCGATATTGAAGAGTTGAACCACGTTCACATGTGAGAATCTCTCCTGTAGTTCCAGCCACATCTGCCTAGCATTCTTGCATTTAATCACGCTGCTGGCGATGTCTTTTGACATCGACCCTAGCAGCCAAGTTTGGACCAGCGTGTTGCAACGATTCCACTGCTGCCATTTACTTGGATTCTTTTCATTCGGCTCTGCGATCGAACCGTCTATGAGTCCGACTTTGTTCTTGACCGTTAAGGCCATAGTCATGGATTGTTTCCATGTGCTGTAATTGTGTTCGACCAATGGCTGCGGCACAAGAATAGCACCGGGTTGGTCTGAATAATGAAGGTATAGTTGGTGATTGGGATTATCCCACTTGGTTTCCGAAGCCGTGCCTGATGGTTTGCTTTCTGCCATGGAGGTCGGCTAGGGTTTTGTTGTGGTTTTGGTTATTGCCCAGATCTATGCTCTGATACCATGATAGAAACTGATATGTAATTGATTTTGTGTTATTTTATTCAAGAGGCAAAGCCACAAACTTATAGATACAAAAGCATCCTAATATGGTTCCTACGATCAAGCTAAATCATTCACAAATAAGGAAAGAAGTTATTTACAATATTGATAGAATCAACATTCTCCAGCATTGTTTTGTGAGCAGAGCTGTATTGAAGGACATGAAATCTCGAAAGCCCAGACCACCCTCTTCCTTCGGATTGCACAAACTCGCCCATGACTTCCAGTGAATTTTGGAACCATCATCACCATTCTTCCACCAAAATCTAGCCAAATCTCCATTAATATCTTTACAAACAGTAGCAAGGAACTTAAAGCAAGCCATGGGATACGCCGGAATGGCTGTAGCCACCACTTTAAGGAGGATTTCCTTTCCTGCCAAAGACAAGGATATCTGTTTCCAGCCGTCAATCTTTCTTCTCACTCTATCTCTAATATAAGCTAAAGCTGCTCTTTTTGACCTTTCCCAAACCGTTGGCAACCCTAGATAAATACCAGCATTTTCTGCTCCATTAATACCAAAAATCTCACACAACTGCTCTCTAAGGTTCTGGGGTATTCGGGCTAAAAACCATATTATATTTTTCAAAATTCACTTTAGATATAGATTTTAAATAATAATATTTTTATAAGAGTACACGTGTAATAATTTGTAGATGCGTCTTCATGAAACATGGTGTATCGTATCAACACCCTAATTCATCCGTAAAATAATCACAGTTGACATGCAACTTTCGTTCATATTTATCTTACTAGCAAGAAACAAAAGAAGTTTAGTGTGAAACTAAATATGAACAAAAAGGAAAATTGCATCATCATTTGGAATTTAAAATGTCTAGATTTAGTAAGGGATTTATACCTCAAGTGGTTAAGAGTATTTACACTTGCATCCCAGTTCTTAGGTTCGATTCCCCCATCCCCCAATATCTCTTGTATAACAAAAAAATTGCCTTTTTTTTTTACAACATATACCAATTATTACCTCAAGTTAATTAACAAATGAGGTGACATATAATATAACACTTGCTTTATTGATTACTAGGCTTTTTTTTTTAATTTATTTTTGAATTAGAAAAGATAATGAGTAGTTGTGTTCCATAAAAATAGGATTCATTATCTGATTTTTCTTTTAATTTTAATTTGTTTTAATATGAAAAATTGTGAATTTACCATATTATTCTCATTTAATTAATAATTTCAATTCTTAATGTTTGCATTAACCAACGGCATTTTTTGGTATTTTGAATGTTTCACAATTCTCTGCCTTTTGCTTTATATATATAGATAAAATGAAATGTTATCACATCAATTTGAATTTTAAAAGTTGGAATAATTATCGGCGATTCTCAAATTATTCTCATTTGGATGTCTGTAGGATTATTTCAATTTTTTTTTTTTAATACAAGTGATTGATGAAGGAGGATTTACACAAATATTCATTAATTGGGTACTGCTCCCAACTTAGTTACGACTATAGCTAGGTAAAACTTGAAACCTAGAACCTAGTTTTGAAAAGGCTTGGCTTTCAGATTTCGACATTGATTATGAAATATGAAGTAATAAACAAGATTGTAACTCTTTTTCAATAAAGAGACCTACCTTCTTCTTTCTTTTTTTTTTGGAAAGAAAGCGACCCATCTTTTTCGATAAAATGAGAAAGCAAACAAATAAATTGTCTAGTTTTCTCTAAAGTGGAGACTCAATAATTTGACGTGGGTGCATAACGGGCGTGAATTGCCCTGTGCGTGTGACCATTTTTTGAAAATCCTTAACCATTTTACTCAAATGTTCATGCAAAGAGGCTGCAGCTAGGCATATATATTTTCAACCAAAATCCCATTTGAAAACTTCAAATGGGACTCTATCACCCATCATCATTCACCTAAATACATAACCTGAAGGCATACACCATAATAATACTAGGTCTTTGCACGTTTGGCTAAACTGGAGGCTGCAAATGCTAACCTTGCAAAATCCCTTGCCACCTTGCAATGGAATCTTGAAGTAGCTGAGGTTAATCAAGTAGCAGAACTTCGACAGCAAGTTGAGTTAAAAGAAGTGAACCATGAAGAACTCAGAGGAAGATCTCCGATGCTCATCAAGCAAACGTCGAAATGACAGGGAAAGAGATAGATGAGCCAACATAAGTAGAAATTGAGGTCAAGAGAAGGCTTGCTCAGATGACTGACCATTTGATTCATAAACAAGCCCAGGTTGAGGCTCTTTTCTCCGAGAAAGCAACTCTTCTGTTCAGAATTGAGGCAGTGTCAAGGTGGCTAGATGAAAGCAAGTCAATGATTGAAATTTCTGGTTCCTCGTCAAGGGACAAAGAATCAGGCAGACCTTTGTTTGAAGACAGGTTCCGTTCAAGCAGGAGGCAAGCTCCAAAAGGAGTTGAATTTGAACAAAAAAAGATTAAAAAACAAATTATATTATACTATACACTTCTCAACCTATCACCCACATTCTCCCCTCCTGGTTAATGTTTCTTTATCGTCTATTTGAGAATCATGCATAGGAAGGTGGGATTTGTTATGTGATTTGGTATTTATATCACACACGCAAAAGTCTCACACAATACACAATTTAATGAAATACATTAAAATCAGTAAGTTTTTTAATATCATGATACTTTTTCTTCTCTTTTAAAAGTCCTAATTGAATACCACCGGACTTCCATTAATTATTTAAAAATCTGTTTGGGCCTAAATTTGGCACGCCAAAGTTCAAAAGACAGGCCCATGGTGAAATTACCTGCCCAGCCCAAAAAACTTGATAACGAAATCAGGATCCAGACAGGTTGAAAGACCAACGTGGAAACTGTCATATGGGCTTCAAGGATCAGCCCATAAATTTTGTTGGGTTCAAACCCAAGGGAATTAAAAACACACCCACGTGATTGCCTCAGCTTTGAAAAGTCAGCAATTTCAACTAAGTTAAAAATATGAGAGGGACATCTCTGAAACACTACCAGCAGAAGATCAAAACCCATCTGTGATCGGAGATTTTGCTCCAAAAAGCAATACACCATCTTCCAAGGAATTCACGGGTCACGCTTTTTAAATTAGAACGGGAAACAGGGAGCTGTTCAGAAAATACAAAAGAAAAATCAAACCGTCATAAAAAGCCCACACAGACGGTGGCGTCGGTTGAAATAGAAAGCTGCCACCCAGGAAACCAGGGAAGGGACTGCTTTAGGAGGTGACTACTGAGAGCTTATCTACCATGATTGATAAGAATCCCTTTTTTACTTTACATTATAGGAGATCTTTTTAACCGCCCATTATTTAAATTTGAAACCACCTCCCCAAGAGGGTCTCTTATAAAAACGAAGGTAGGCAAGGAAGGAAAGGGCACTCAAAAAATTCAACAATCAATCAAACAATCAGAAATCAACCAAAGGCAAAAAACTCAAAATGATCACTTGATCACTAAGAACCTTCAAACAAACTAGAGCAACCAAAAGCTCATTTGAGCCACAAAAGAAGCCAGCTATAGATCAGAACTTCCAAAGTTCAGACTTAGCGAAATAAGTCATTCAAAACGAGACTTCTCTCGTTACAAATTTGGTTCAGCAAAAGCCAAGACAAGCATAGTTTGAGTTTTCACAAATATGAAAACCTCAACAAATTTTACAGTGCAGTTCCAGCTTGCTAAGTCCTCGAGAACAGCCACTTCTGCCCCTTCAAACTGAAGAAGCTGCAGTTCTGCCCACTCAAATGCCTCACGAAGCATGAAGTAAACATAAAGCTCTGCCAAAATCGAATTTTGGTATCGATTTGTAGCTCAACCTAGCATCTGAAGTCACGAAGCAGTACGGACCAACCCATGTGCGTCCAGTCCAGCCCAAGCCAGAGCCTTCTATCCAAGCAGAAACGGAGTTCCGGCCGTCTTTTAACCTTCCTAGCGTCGATATGCATATTTATTGTTTTGTAAAAGGCAGTTCTACCTAAAAAAGCCCAACTTCTATCAAATATTTCTGGCCAGAACAGCCGTTTGATACTGAGATAAATTATGAAAGTCCTCACCAGTCTGAGGCAAGAAAAGAACTTACTTGGGAGATATTCCTCACCCAAATTCACAATCATTTGTTTTAGAAGTCAGTAACTTGGGGCGCAAGTTATCCACTCTAAAAGAAGTCTGCTAGGAATTACATTGCTAGCAGTGGCACGCTCACACACCAAAGAAAGCTGACTTGTCGACCAATAAATGGTCTCCAAGCCAGTGGGGAACTTTGCCCTTCCACCTCAGGAGTAAACAACGAAAACGGGTGACCAAAATCCTAATTCAATACCACCAAATTTTTATTGATTACTTAAAAATCATAATTGAATACCGCTATACTTTTAGCTCAAAACAATCGATAACTTCATTATCGCATTAGCCAAAGACACCAAAGGCCAACAAAACAAACCAAAACGACAAACAGAAAATAAATCAGAAGAGAAAAATAGCTATAAAGTCAAGGCAACTAAAACCTGAGAAAACGAACGCAAAGGGAACCTCCCAGGCAAAAGAAAGCATTGCTTGGACCAACATGCGTCATTATGGATGCTTTTCCAATTTAAAGTCCTTTGCACACCACATTCCCTCTGTTCAAATTAAATTCACCAAATTTTAACAAGAAATGAAAACTAAACTAAATTATTGTTGAGAATCAATAAAAATCTAAGCTTTTTAAATGGACTTGGAAGATGTTAAAATTGGTAAAAGAGAAGAACTTGCAGAGAAATTTCTCTTGTGTTTTCATTGATATTTTAGCAAGTAGATACAAATCTTAAATACAAGAAAGGAAAAGCTGTACAAGTAAAGTTAACTAAACTTGTGCCTAAAGTCTTGCAACTGATTACAATCAGAATAATGGAAAGATTGCATAAGAGCAGATCCTACAATTATGGCTTGATTTAAACGTGACTAAAGAGATTTGCTGATTCTCAATACACCCCCTCAAGTTGGAGCATGGATATCCAAAGCTCCTAACTTGCGTAGATGGTGATGGAACAGTGCAGTCCCAAGAGGTTTTGTGAATATATCTGCAATTTGATGGGCAGAAGGTACGTGAGTAGTTGCAATAAGACCTGATTAGATCCTTTCACGCACTGTATGAAAATCTAACTCAATATGTTTTGTACGCTCATGGAATACGGGATTTGCCACTATGTGTAAGGCAGCTTGATTATCACAGAACAAGGTTGCTGGTTGTTCATGCTTAATTTGTAAGTCTTCCAAAAGATATTTCAACCATACCAACTCGCAAGTGATAGAGGCCATGGATCTATACTCTGCCTCTGCTGATGAACGTGACACAGTGGTTTGTTTCTTGCTATTTCAAGATATAGGTGCATCACCAAGGAATATGCAAAAACCCATGACTGACCTTCTTGTGGTAGGACACCCAGCCCAATCAGCGTCACAATAACCCCTCAGCTGTAATGAACTCTATGTGGGAAATATGTCTTAGATTTGTTGACAGACACAGGAATGCTAGATTGTAAACCTGCGGACACTCCTATTGTTCAGAATCATCATCTTGGAGAATATCCGGATCAAGTTCCAACTAACAAAGAAAGATACCAAAGGTTAGTGGGAAGATTGATCTATTTGTCACATACTCGACCAGACATTGCTTATGCGGTGAGCGTTGTCAGTCAATTTATGCACTCTCCAAGTGAAGACCATATGAATGCAGTTCTTCGGATACTTAGATATTTGAAGTCTGCACCTGGAAAAGGACTTATGTTCTCAAAGCATGGTCATCTAAATATTGATGGTTATTCAGATGCAGATTGGGCAGGTAATGTAACAGATAGAAAATCCACATCGGGTTACTTCACATTCGTGGGAGGTAATTTGGTGACATGGAGAAGCAAGAAACAGAATGTAGTAGCTTTATCCAGTGCAGAAGCCGAGTTCAGAGGCATGACTAAAGGGATTTGTGAACTTCTTTGGTTAAGAAAGTTGCTTACTGAACTTGGGTATAAACCTACATCCACAATGAATCTTTTTTGTGACAACAAGGCTGCTATAGCCATTGCACAGAATCCGGTTCAGCATGATCGTACTAAACATGTTGAGGTGGATCGACACTTCATCAAACAAAAGCTTGAGGCTAAAGTGTTTCAGTTTCCTTTTGTGAAATCCGAGGATCAATTGGCGGATATTTTGACAAAGGCGATTTCCAGTAAAGCATTCCACAATTCACTAGATCAGTTGGGCATTGGCGACATCTATGCACCAACGTGAGGGGGAGTGTTGGCGTGACTTGTGGATATTGACTTACTTTCCTTACACACCAATAATTCCTATTATAATTGTAATTGATTTACTTTAATTCCTGATTTCCTACTGCAAATAGATTTAGGAATTTATTATTTACTTGCCCATTCAGGTTTCGTTGTATTATAAATATGACCTCCTACAAGGAGAAGAATATACAGAAAATTCCCACAAACAAATATTCTCTCATAGTTTTCATATTTTAGCAAAAATACCCTGGTCTGGTGCCTTCTTTAAATAACGTAAGACGCGAAGAGCTGCCTCTAGATGTGGCTTCCTTGGTTGGTGCATAAATTGACTAAGAATGTGCACTGAGTAGGTAATGTCTGGCCTTGTGATGGTAAGGTATATAAGACGCCCAACAAGTCGCCTATATTTGTGAAGGATCCTTGAGCAATTCACCGTCAGTTGGAGTCAATTTCAAGTTCTATTCCATTGGAAAGTTGACAAGTTTCGCACCAAGTAGCCAGGCATCTTCAAGAATATCTAGTGTGTATTTTCGTTGAGAAATGGAAATTCCTTTCTTTGAACGGGCAACTTCCACTCCAAGAAAATACTTGAGATTTCCCAAGTCCTTTATTCGAAAACTGGTGTGAAGGAACTTTTTAAGGTCTTGTATGGCTTTGTCATCATTTCCTGTAATTATCATGTCATCAACATAAATCAATACTAATGTAAATGATTCACCACATACACGAGTAAATAAGGAATAATCTGCCTTTGATTGGGTATAACCAGCACTCTGGATAGCAGTAGAAAATTTAGAGAACCAATTACGAGATGCCTGCTTGAGGCCATACAATGACTTGTTGAGTCAACACACCATATTCGCCCCCTATCGAAGAAAACTAGGAGGAGGCAGCATATAGACTTCCTCATCCAAATCACCATGGAGGAAAGCATTTTGCACGTCTAGTTGGTGAAGGGACCAGCCACGAACAGTGGCAATGGAAAGCAAACATTTGACAGTGACAAGTTTTGCAACTGGAGCAAATGTTTCCGTATAATCGAGGCCCTCTGTTTGAGTATATCCTTTTGCCACTAAACATGCTTTGTAGCGTTCAATTGTGCCATCTGAATGATACTTGATCTTATAGACCCATTTACTACCAATGGCATGTTTTCCAGAAGGCAGTGGAGTCATAGTCCAGGTATTATTGTGCTCAAGAGCCAAGTGCAAATGTGGTGGGTTCGACAGAGGTAGAAAGACGACTGAGAAAGCAACGGTGAGAAGATGACAAGTGATTATAGGAAATAAAATTTGAGAGAGGGTGGTGTGTACCTGACCGTGAAGATGATGATGGGCCAAGGGGAGTAACACGAACCTGGGAGCCATGATGGTGGTTGGCGGTCTCTTTGGCTACGACGTGGTGCAACTAGAGGAGTGGGATTGGATAAGGATCTGTCATGTTGGTCAGATTCGTTGGGTGGAGGTGATGTGTTTGGTTCAGGTTGAGTAATAGGTGGTGTGTCAATGTATGAAGGTGATGGTGTTTCATGTGGTGGGCCAATATGTGTAGGTGGCGGTGTTTCAGGTTGTGTATGACTTGGGGTGTCTAGTGGTGGTATTGATGTAGAGTGGGAAGTAATGGCATCGTGAATAGGCAAAGGTAAACATAGATGTTCAAAATGATCAAGTTGGGTGTCACAAGGCAAGGTAGAAAATGGAAAATTTTGTTCATGAAAAACAACATCTCGGCTAGAGAAGAATGTCTTAGTTTGAAGGTCATATAGCTTATAGGCTTTTTGACCCAATGGATACCCAACAAATATGCATTTTTTTGCTCGGGAATCAAACTTTGAAGAAGGTTTGGTATTGGTGGCATAGCATAAGCAACCAAAGACTCTTAAGTGGTGATATTGGGGTACTTATTTACGGAGCATTTCATATGGTGTTCTTTTGGAAAGCAAAAGGGTTGGTAAATGGTTGATAATATATGCAGCAGTTTGAATGCTTTCCCCCCAAAATTTTAAGGGAAGGTGTGCTTGAAAATGTAAGGCTTGTGCGACATTAAGGAGGTGGCGGTGTTTGCGCTCAACGACACCGTTTTGTTGGGGTGTAGAAGGACAAGAATGTTGGAAAATGATGCCCAAATCATTAAAGAAAGGACGCATGGAAGTAAATTCACTCTCATTGTCTGAATGAACCTGTTTAACATGACATTAGAACTGTGTTCGCACGAAAGCAAAGAATGATTTTAATAGGCCCTGTGTTTCAGATTTAAATTGCATAAGATGAACCCATGTTTGACGAGAAAAATCATCCACGATGGTTAAAAAATAACGAGCACCAGAGTGTGAATTAATGCGATGAGGTCCCCATATATCACAGTGTATCAAATCAAAGGGTGCAAGCGTAAAAATAGAACTTAAAGAAAATGATAGTCGAGTCTGTTTGGCCATTGGACAGATTTCACAATGAGAATTTAAATTGAAGGGAATACCATATACGGATTTGGACAGAAATTGTAATGGGGCAGCAGAGGGGTGCCCAAGACGACGGTGCCACAAATCAGAATTGGTAGAGGTGGTATGTGCTGCAGGTGGCGGCTTAATATCCATGGGCTTGGTAAGATAATATAGGCCATTATGCTCCTTCCCTAGGCTAATCACCTTCTTCGTTGTTAGGTCCTGTAGAATACAAAATCCTGGGTGGAAAATGACAGTGCAATGAAGATCACGAGTTATCTTACTCACTGAAAGCAAATTGACATTGAAGGAGGGAACAGAAAGGACATCTTTAATAACAAGGTCAGAAATAATTTTCAAGGAACCAGTAGAAATTATATCAACACGTGATCCATTTGGCAACTCGACAGAAGAAGGATGTGATGCCGATGTATGCAAGAGATCAGGTGATGATGTTATGTGGTTAGTGGCACCACTATCGATTATCCAATCCTTAGAACCTTGATGAAAAGAAGCAACATGACATTTGGAAATTGATGTACCTGTGACTTTTTCACAAAACTGAAATTTACCATCACGTAACATAGCCTTGATCTGATGGTATTCATGTGCTGTGAATTGAGGGATTCCATGGAAAGAATCCCCACTTTTGGAAGGAGTACCTTGCGCATTGTGTGCCAATGAGTGCATGCCTTCACAGTATGTGCAAAATAAGGATTTGCCTTTGATATCTCGAGACGTATTGTCGACGCCCGTCATCTTCGAAGTAAGTGTTGCAGCGGAATGGAATGAGGCTTAGAGTATCGAAAATCGATGCTCTGATACCATGTTAAAATTGGTAAAAGAGAAGAACTTGCAGAGAAATTTCTCTTGTGTTTTCATTGATATTTTAGCAAGCAGATACAAATCTTAAATACAAGAAAGGAAAAGCTGTACAAGTAAAGTTAACTAAACTTGTGCCTAAAGTCTTGCAACTGATTACAATCAGAATAATGGAAAGATTGCATAAGAGCAGATCCTACAATTATGGCTTGATTTAAACGTGACTAAAGAGATTTGCTGATTCTCAATAGGCACTTAGAGATTTCTCTCCTTTTGAGATCTACCTTTTGACCGAATGCGAGATAGAGAGATTCGTGCGATAAAGACAGACGAGCAACAGAGAGAGAAATTCGCAAGAGTTGTGAGAGGAGAGAGCATAGACGAGAGAAGAGAGAAGGGAGAGAAACAAGCTCAGAATCGATGAGCTCAAGAAAGGAAAATCAAAAGAGGAAGATGCTTTGAGAAGTATGCATAATCTTGCCATCAACACCCTCAGAACTTGCCGTCCTTCTTGCCATTGGGCGGTTGCTTTCTTTTCATTGAGCTAAGCAACCCACAACAACCAGTTTGCCAGTTTTATAGGTGGTTTTTTTTACACTTTATTCTGGACCATTTGATCAAATAATTCGAATCTGACGATTCAAAAGTTCATGTATCGATACTTTGATGTATATTAGAATTTTCGCTTTCGTAACTGCGTGATTCGAAATGCGGTTGCTCCAACAGGTTTTATGTTGTCCACCCTGCTACTGCAGACATGATAAAACTCAATATAACACAAATGTATATTGGTAAGGAAGATGGCGTTAAATCAATACAGCTTTTAGGATATATATATATATATAAGATTGAGGAAATCAACTGTAACTTTCATATACACTTTGCAGCTATTAAATACACATAGGAATAACAAACACTTGTTTGAAATCCTAACAGATAAAGCACTTCGAAACTATCTCCTAACTCTAAGGAACAGCTATGCAAACTAGAGAAACTAACGGGCTAAGATTATCTGTACAGTGAATTCAAAAATAAGTAAACTAACGAACTGATACAAGTTGTTACAATCCTCTGATAATATAGCCTTTTCCAAAAATGGGTTTACTGGGTTGATGACCAAAAGGTTTTGGGCAGACAAAGGCTAGAGTTACTCATGCTTTCCTTTTGTTCCCAATTTTGATAAAATTTGCTAGAGATGAATCTGGATGTCTTTCATATGAATTCATTTACTTGTAGCAAATATTTAGTCAGATCAGTTAGAGTTTAATACCTTCTGTTAATACCAGAATCAGTGACCAATAAGAGTTAAGCACGTGGACAATGCGTGGCATTGGCAGGGAAGCCCTTGGCACCCAAGCCTGCCGATCGTACGGTTAAAGCACAAATCGCCCATTGGACACGTGGGTCATCTACAGTGAATATGTCCCACATCGAAATTCAATACAACATGCACACCTCCCAAGGTTTATAAAAAGGGGCACAAGTCCCAAAATGGGGGTAATCTGAACTTTCGGCATACTGCCTCTAGATCTGTTCAATTCATTAACTAAATCCGTACTTACATAAGTATCGGAGAGCCTTCGGCCGGTACCACACCGGTGCCTTAGGACTTACTGAGGGGACCCTTGTTTTGTAGGATCACGCCCCAACGGAGCCCAGGACATCCCGAAGGCCCATACATCACTAAGTTGAGCCCAAAAGTGCCGAACCACTTTTTCGCATAAACACCTTCTTATGTTTTAGGTGGTGTACAATAGACTATCAAGGGCCACTAGTAATCTAGTCCAAATTTTTTCCAACTTAACAATCTAAGTCTAATATTGTGAGTAGAATTAGACTCCATGGACTCATCCAGGTTGTCCATCTATTGGTTTGGGGAAAATGGCTGGATGTAGAGGTTGATAGGGTGGTGGGTTGTTGGAGAGAGAGAGAGAGAGAGAGAGAGAGAGAGAAGAGTGGTAGAGATTAGTGCATGTGGTAGATTGTGATATTATCTGACCACGTCTAGTAGTTACTGAAATTGCTACTTTCAACTTCAAAGTCATTATCTGGCTGAATTGCTGATGTGGGGTTGAATTATTTACCCCACAACTTACTCAAATTGACTTGGAAGTCTTTGCATGCATGATCGTCGTGTATCATTGACTTTAGAACTCTTTATTTTTCTTTATCAGACTAGGAAAAATTCGTTTAAAGTTCGCACAATTTCTATAGGTAGGGACGTGATTATGGAAAATTTTCGTTCTTGTTAGTGTGTCTGCGACGGCAAATAATTTCGAACAACCATCTGAATTCTCATTTACTCCTATATATTGACAGGATCCGTTTCGAATTTCTCAAAATCTGAGACGAATTCTGTAGAAATTCTCAACATCACCCCGATGTCGGGCCCACTTCTAAAACTATATCTTTTTTTCCCAAAAAGAAATAAGGGTACAAAACTTTCTACAGAAATTTCGGCAGATTCTCCCCTGTAAATTGAACATTGCCCAAAATTTCAACCTGCATAAAACGCATTTTATATCCACAACTGGCAGCACGCACAATATAATTTCATGCAATTCATATAAACGGCCTTCGGCCTTCTAATAATTCGCAATGAAACCACTAATAAATTCTAAACACAATTATAAACGCCAAATGCGATTTCCATCATCTGAATTCCCAATTATTAAACATACAAAATTTAAACCTCCTAACAAGACTGCATCTTATTTTTCACCTAAATTTCAGGACCAACAACAAGGTTCGAACTAATCTCCATAAAACAACATGACTAACATTTAGTCTGCAGCTGCACCTAGTAACCTTAGGCTGCCTACGTACCCTTACTGAGGGATCAAGTCACACGTAGTTCTTTCCTAAAACCAAATTCCACACATAGGCAATACCTTTATTCATTTCTCTGTATTTCACATTATCTCCCCATACGCCGGTACTACCAACACCACGTATGGGGTCTGTCAACACGCCGGATAACCTACCCCACGTGGGACCTAACTTTCACAGGGTAGTACTTGTAGTGTAACCAAAATCCGGAGAGGTACCTAGGGTAGTGCGTATAGCACTTCAAACTGACATTCTAAGCTTTTTCCATACATTTATACCTATATTTAAATATATAAGTTACTCTAGTATTGTATAAACCTCAACATCATCCCAAGTACCCCACACATCACTGATACTTTACCAACAATGCTAAATTAACTATTAATTATAAAAATGGTTTTAAATAAACCATTAAATTTATATGCCTAACAATTTCATTAGCAACCATGCTATTCATTTAAAAATAAGGTCCGAGAGTTTCCTACAATAATAATTAAACACTCAAAAAATCTCAACCTAGTCAACATGCCTCAACAATGCTCAAGACCTGTTACTAGGGTCATTATAATCCTCCTAGGAAGGTAAAATTATCTCGAAAAACTCAAGGTCAACCAAGGGTCAAACTACCCACACTTGGTCAAACGGGCCCACAAGGCCCACGACCTCCAAATTCCCATCCGAAAGTTCCTATGGGTTCTACAAGGTATAGGACACTCGTCCTGCAAGTTTGGTCCAGATCGGACGGTCAGATCGCTCACGATCGCATGAAACTGACGGTTATTATAAAACATAAACTTTAAATTAATAAATCAGACCATCCGAGGCTTCGATTCACGATCTGTGAAATCCTACACAATCCTAGAAATACCTAGATTAACATATATTAAATTCGAGACCTTCCAACAGTCCCAACCTATCAAATCCGGATAACGCACATTGTTGATTTGACTTCAAACCGCTTCGAAGGCCCAGTCCCACTCTGGTCCTCAAACATTACCTGGCTGCATATCTTAGAGATAATCTATTTTCAAGGCCAATTCCTCATAACATTGGTCAAGTGATGCCCAATTTGACATATCTAGACATTTCTAAGAACTCTTTGAGTGGAAGCATTCCCCTATCCTTTGGTAATTTAAGCCAATTAGAATTCATGTTTATCTCAAATAACCACTTGTCTGGTGAGGTTCCTCATTTTTGGAACAATATACCATTGTTGTTTATTGTAGACATGTCAGACAACAATCTCTCTGGTACAATCCCCGGATCCTTAGGCTCTCTTACTTTACTCATGTTCTTGATCCTCTCTAGCAACAACTTTTCAGGTAAAGTCCCTTCTTTTAAAAACTGTACTTACCTGAATATTCTTGATCTTGGTGATAACAAGTTTTCTGGATGATTCTGGCTTCCATCGGAGAAAACATGCCATGTTTACAGATTCTAAGCTTGAGGTCCAACTCATTTACTGGAAGCATCCCTTTAAAATTATGTGGCCTTCCCACTCTCCATATATTGGACCTCTCACACAATAATCTTTCTGGAAATATTCCCTAATGCTAGGTAACTTGAGCGGCTTGAAATCTGATTACATATACGAAGATACAGAAGCCTACAGTTACCAGGGAACACTGGAGGTGGTGTCAAAAGGAAAAATGCTTGTATATGACTCCATCCTTTACCTTGTTAATAGCATTGATCTCTCGGACAATAACTTGTCAGAGAGATGCCTGTGGGGATAACAAGCCTAATAAAGTTGGGCACCTTAAATTTGTCCATGAATCATTTGATCGGAAATATCCAAGTAAATATTGGAAACTTGAGGTCTATAGAAACTCTTGATCTATCAATGAACAAACTTTCAGGTTCAATTCCACAGAGCATGGTTTCTTTAACATTTTTGAATCATCTGAACCTATCATACAATAACTTGTCCGGGAAAATTCCAACGGGTAACCAGTTTCAGACCTTTGTTGACCCATCAATTTATGAGGGCAATGCTGGTCTTAGCTGTTGTCCATTACCAACTGGTTGCCAAGACAAGGAAGAAGCACCTCAAGTTCCAAGTGGAGATGGAGGAGAGGATGATGACATTAAACTTGAAAACCTACAGTTCGTCATCAGCGTGGTGATTGGTTTCTGTGCAGGGTTTTGGGGAGTTTTTGGGACTTTGGCCATGAAGAGGTCTTGGAGACATGCCTATTTTCACTTCCTTGACAAAGTGAAAGATGTTGTCCTTGATTTTGTCTCAGCCATTTGTACTTATCTGCGGAAAAGATCATAGGGCACAGAACAAGCTGCAAATGTGAAGGCATATATGTATGCAAGCAAATAAAGCAATGTTTAGTATTGTCCTTTACAAATTTCGAAGTTGGTTGTAATATGCATTTATACTTGTATGTGTTGTGCTACAAGCACCAAGCCTTAAGGAAATAATTCTTAAATACATTTCAAAATTGATAAATTTCTACTGGAGCAAGTGCTGCTAACCCAAGGATAATAACAGAAAATAAATATAAAAACAAGAAAAGAAAATATTTAAGGTTCATAATTTCCTTCTCTATTGTTCTTTGTGCTGTGAGTGTTATTGGGTGTATTTGGTGCTTTGGCTTGTGAGGTTGCTAAACACTTTGTAAACATCCTCATTTTTTTTATAATGGATGTGTTTGCACATGCTGCTCTAGGACATACCCCAGTTATACTTGTGGCGAGGTTCCTCACAATCACACCCAAACAAAAACAAACAAACAACCTAAGTCTCTAAGCCGCACAGTAGATAGCCAAATAGAGATACGGCTCATTCCGTATTGTATTTCACTAATTCAAACTGTCTATTTTGTAGATGCCCTTTCAAAGATCATCTCTACAAAAAATCATTTGAATCCGATATCATTTGACCACTCAATTAAATTATTGAAATTTTAGTACTTTCATGAAGCACCGTATTCATTGATTTTGTAGGACACAATTGAACATCGAAACGGTTTTCGATTTGTCTAATTTTTTGCAAGAATGATCTATAAATATGTAGACTTTAAAAATCGATGGTTTGGATCGTTGAAAAAAAATTCTTAGGGGACCTTAAAGGGTGTCCCTCAAATAAAATTATTTGAAAGATCCCTCAATAGAAGGGGACTAAATATATAATATAGGTTTGGAAGCAATAAAGGGAAATAGAAGTAATAAAAATAAGTTAAAAAACCAAAACCAAACAAAGAATAATAATATATACTTGAATTTCTGCATGACTTGTACTTTACTAGAGGAAACTTTCACTACTACAAAAAGTGAAAAAGACGACCAGAAAACAACGACGGTCTAAGTGAAAACCGTCGTGGTTTATAAAAAGACGACGGTTCTAAAAACACCGTCGTGTAATACAACCTTAGACAACTAAAAAATGGAGATTCAAATGGCTGTTCAAAAACAACGACGTACATAATTAAACAACCGACGTCTATTTGAAACAGATTTCCGCAGTGTAAAATCAATGCCAACAAAGAACGGCAGAAGTTATGAATCGACCGACGTAGAAAGTAAAGACGACGATTTCAATAAAAACTGCCGTTTTTACTCATAAAATAACACGACGAGGTTTTCGTATAAGACGCCGTATAATTACAAACAAATCCACGGCTTTAAAATACAAAATATCGCCGTATTAAATTAATTTACAACGACGGAAAATATAAATATATCGACGTCATTCTCGTATAGTTCTACGACGTTATCTTTAAATCGTACAATAAAATTTAACGTCGTATTTATTCATTTTATACGTCGTACCTTTAATTTTAACGGTCGTCTTAATAAGAATTTTTGTTAACAATTTTTTTCTTTGATTTTCTTATCCTACGTCGGTAGATCTACTTAATGACAAGAATTGAAATAACCACGACGGTTTATATAGAACACCGCCGACATAATCAGATTTGTGTGAGATCCCAAGGGTTACGAAATCTTACCAGATGGAACTCTGTTCCACATCATAATCTTAACAGGATGACACAGATTTGCAAATATTGCGTCGTGTTAGTTTACAAATTCTAGAACATTAATTTCCCTCATTTTAAATTTCCTCGGGAAAGAAAAATTTATTTATCACGCTTTGTAATTGAAAACTAAAACTGAAAGAATACGGGAAAAAAAACTCTATTTATAATTTAAAAATAAAATCCACGTCGGTTGTAGTACACTTAACGACGTTTAACAAAATAATCTGCGTCGGTAATTATAAATCTACCGCCATCTTACCTTAATATAGACGACGAGAAAAGACGACGGTAGAACAGAAAACCGCCGTTGTTTCAGTTTCTTTAACAGTTTGGTCCTTTATCTTTCTGCAGGACTTGTATAGTTCAAAGCATTGACAATGTCTTCATCATATCTCCCAGCAACTACTGATTCAATTGCTCATGCTTTAGAGGCCATCTGAAGCTATTTCTATTCTTTATCGCATTCTTGAAACCCATCTTCTTCTTCTGAAGCTCTACGGATAAAGGAAGAGGCTATCACAAATCCGACGGATCTTCTTAGGCAAGAAAATCAAGCAGAGGATCAGGCACATCTGATCTTCAGATTTCCCTGAGAAGCGAACTTTCCTTCGACAGCGAGTGGAGGCCAGGCTTGCATCTCTTTTGATGGAAAGCAAGGAGTATTCAGAAGCACTAAGTGTCCTATCAGGCTTGATCAAGGAAGTGAGAAGGCTAGTTGACAAGCTTCTTCTTGTGGACATATATTTGATGCGAGTAAGCTCAATTTCTCTTTGAGAAAGACATCCAAATTATTGTCTTTGAGACGTGAGAGACTGAGAGAGGAAGAACTTGGAACCTTAAATGTAAACCGAAAATGAATGAAAGCGACAAATTTATAGAATAAATTTTTAAAACCAACGGCGGTCCTTACAAAAAAACCGCCGTTTAAATTGTAAAATCAACGTCGGTATTATCGACGTATATTACAGAAATCCACGTCGGTAAATTAATAAAAACGACGTGTTAAATAATCTACCATGACGCGAGTTATTACTTATGTACTTTAATTTTTGAGTTTACTACGACGGTACCTACAACACTACTGTCGTATTTATTTACCACGTCCGAAGTTAAATGTACCGTCGTATTTGGTAATTTATACGTCGTAGTTATATGTAACCGCCGTATTATTTTTTTGAAATGGTTTTATATGTAAGCAACTTTTCGTCTACCTGACATACACATGCGCTATTTCCAAACCCGATTAAAAAGTTCAATCTCCCAGAGAAAACTTTTAGACTTTTTTCCTTGTCAGAGCACTGTCAGAGTATCTCATCGTCTTCCTCTCGTCTTCTTCGTCGTCTCTGAACTTAAACATAATCTTCCTCTTGCTTTCATTGCACGCAAAAGGTAAGCTTTCATTTTCACTATTTTGGTTGCTGTTTTGCATGCTCATACGTTTTTTGTTTGAAAAATCTTTTTACCTTTTTTCTGGCCAAAATCATTTTACTTCTTTCCAAGTTCGATAAAATATACAGACAAAGAGGGAAAGTTTCCAACTTTGAAGACAACTACCTCAACTAAATAAGACGACGGTAGCTTCTTATGTACGTGGTTAAATATGTAGACCACGACGGTTCGTCAGTCGTTCTAGCGTCGTCTGAAAATTGACAAAGTTGTTTTTAAAATTATAGTCTTTTTTTTATTTGCTTGTTTAATAGCAGGTTTGATTTCTCTGAACAATGGTTTTTGTTTTTCCCTAATTTGATAAAATATAAAGAAAAAGAAAGTAGGGTTGGTATCTAATATAGACGACAGTATCTTATTGTTTTACGTCGTGTGAATGTTAATACCACGACGTCATATTAAAATACCGTCGTCTATATAAGATTCCAAAACTTTCTTTCTTGGCCTTGTATTTTATCAAATTAGAAAACAAAAACCATGGTTCAGAAAAATCAAATCTGCAATCAAACATTCACAGAGAAAGAAAGAAGGGTTTTGGATCCTTATATAGACGACGGTATATTACTATTGACGTCGTGTGAACATCAATACCACGACGTTATATAAATATTTCGTCGTTTATAGTTAATTATCACGTCGTTTATAGTTAATTATTTCGTCGTTGTTTAATTACCTTGGTTTTAAACATTTATTACGTCTGAGATTATTTCATTGCGTCGTTTAAAATCATATCATACGTCGTATTTTATTAATAACTGTCGTTTGTGTTCTTAATCTTTTCCTGAAATATTTTCACTTGCAGTTTTGTCTGTAAAAATGGTTTCTCACCAAGACCAAAGTAAGGATTCTGGCTCCAAGAAAAATGGAGGTAAGGACCTTGGAATGGTACCTCCTCAAGTGAATCCTTCGAAGAAGATGAAGTTTGCTTCATCATCTGCTGAGACAGAACGAACCAGCACGACAACAATCTCTGATGATTCAAAGTCTGGTCGAGGTATGAGCACAATGCCTCGTGTTGTGAAGAAAAAACTTCAGAAACTGAGGCCAATTGTTGAGTACAATAAAAGGGGGAAAGGAATTGGCCAAGCACATAGTGAGATGCAGTCCTACATTGGTGTGTTGGCACGCTCCAGAGTTCCACTTGTGGACATGAAATGGGCTCAAATCCCCAAGGATATAAAGGAGCAGATTTGGGAAGCAGTTGACCTTGCTTTTGTGGTAGGTCAAGGGGGCAAGAGCTCTGTGTTAGCTTCTGCTGCCAAGAAATGGAAGGATTTCAAGTCTACACTAACGAGGCAATATATCCTTCCATACACCAATGACAGGGAGAGATTAAGCCAACCCCCTGAAACATATAAATTCATAGAGAAAGCACAATGGGATGCCTTTGTAGCTTCAAGGTTATCCAAAGATTTTGAGTCTGTGCATTCTCAACATGCACAGATTAGGGAGAAACTCGAGTACAATCATCGATTGTCTCGAAAGGGATATACTGGTTTGGTGGATCAATTGGAGGAAACCATGCCTGGGGTAGAAATTGATCGATCTACCTTATGGAAGAGAGCTAGACAGGACAAACATGGTAACATCCCTAATCCAAAGGTGGCAGAGAAAGCAAAATTAATTGTAAGCCTACTCACTCTGTTTTAAATTTTTATTAAACTGTGAATAATTCTTATTACGTCTTATGTTATATTTTGCGTCGTGTGAATGATATTACCACGTCGACATATTTTAAAAAACGTCGTTAAAGGTCTAAATCAGGAATCACAACTCTGTTTTCTGTAATTATAGCATAAGATGTCGGTGGTTCATTTTCGCGTCGTCTGTAGTAAATTACTACGTCGAAATGTTTTAAACAACGTCGTTAAAGGTGTGAATATTGAATCATCCCTCTGTTATCTGTAAATAAAGCATAAGACGTCGGTGGTTTATTAATTTCATCGTTTTAAAAAGAGAACCACGTCGGTATAACTACCGTCGTGATAAATTATAATAACGTCGATTTATATGTTATTGCGTCGTGTGAAATTATATAATACGTCGTTTGTATATAAATAACCGTCGTGTGTTTTTGTTCTTACTTTTTTATATATCTTTGTTTTAGGATGAATTGCAAAAACAAGTCTCGGAAGGCAAAGTCACTGTTTCTGGCAGCAATGATGTGCTGACCATGGCTTTGGGCCCCGAGCATCCAGGCAGAGTTAGAGGAGTAGGTGCTAGGATCTCACCAAGGCAATATTTCAATTTACCCAAACCACAGAGAGTGAGCTTTGACGACCGTTTGAAGGACAGTTTAAGAGTTCTCCTTCAAGAAGGGACCAAAAAGATGGAGGCTAAGGCAAGGGAAGAGGCTTTAAGGATGGAGGCTAGAACGAAACAATTGGTAGAGGCTGAGAGGGAGCATTTCCTGAGTCAGCTTTCCCAATTAATTCTCAATTTTGATCCAAGCATGCTTAAACCCAGAATTAGCCAAAGTCCCAAAAATCCAATGTCTGACAAAGCAAGCTGCTCTGGAGGTGATGTGAGATCCCAGCATTTTGAGGATGATACTGCCAAAAATGGGAAACATCAGGAAGAAAAGGTAACATATCTGAACTTTGAATTCTCTGTTTTTTTAAAAACCATTAGACATCGTTATTATTAATAAAACCGTCGTTTGAAATACATACCACGACGATTTTAAACATAAACCGTCGTTTGTATTTCAATACCACGTCGTATTTAGTTTACTTGTTTTACACGCCATTAAACGTCGTTATTTTAAAACTTTGTGGTTTTTAGACGACGGAGTTAGTCATTCCCGACGTAATAGATGAAGGGAAGACAGAAGAAAAACATGATGAAAAGGAGAAAGAAGATGACGACCAGGTATGTTCACATAACTTTGCCTTTTTTATTTGTTTTTCAAAATTCCAGACGTCAATATTTTTCTTTGAACCGTTGTTTGTTTACAACTTAGACGGCGGAATTTTTTTTAAGACGTAATAAATTATTCACCACGACGGTTTCTTCAGACGACGTTTAAATTGTTTTCAGACGACGTTTTATTCCTTAAACCGTCGTTTTTATTGAATTACCACGTCATTTTTTTAATTTCTTTAAACAGGTTATTAAAGTTGTTGATTATTCAAATACGGAGGCGCCATCTTCTTTAAACTCCCTTTGTCATTATGTGGAAACGACACTCGTGCCTCAGGATAAGACCCTGCACTTTACAATTGATAAGGAGGTGTTTGGTCTAGAGCGCGATACCTTCCTCCTGCCTGAAGATATTACACAATTTGCAGGCATGGAAGAAATAGGAGCCACTGTCATTGCTGTATATATGAGGTTTGTCATTCTAAAATAATACGTCGTTGGTGTATTTATTGCGTCGTCTTAACCAACTAACCACGTCGTTAGTATATCATAACGTCGTTGTCTATTTCAGTACGTCGTGTGAAATTTTATAATACGTCGTTTTGTTATACATAACCGTCGTGTTTTTTTGTATATATGAGGTTTGTCATTCTAAAATAATACGTCGTTGGTTTATTTATTGCGTTGTCTTAACTAACTAACCACGTCGTTAGTATTTACCGTCGTGATAAATATATTATAACGTTGTTGTCTATTTCAGTACGTCGTGTGAAATTTTATAATACGTCGTTTTGTTATACATAACCGTCGTGTGTTTTTTTGTGCTGACTTGTTTATATTATTTTATATATTTAGGCACTTGCACGATGTTTTGAAAAGAGCAAATATGTCCAATATGGTTGGCTTTATCGACCCTGCTACAGTTAGTGCCAGCTCTGGCACAATAGCTGACAGATCACGCCTACTGGCAGCTCGACTTCAGAAGACTGACGGTGAACAAATTTTCCTGATGCCTTACAATCCAGGGTTAGTCTCCTTAACAGGATTTTGTTTTTATGATTTTCAATAAATTACAGCGTATAAACTAACCATGTCGGTGTTTTATTTTATTGAGTCGTTTGAAACTACTAACTACGTCGGTAGTTATTTATCGTCGTGATAAATGTAAAATGTCGTCGACTGCTACTTTATTTCGTCGTGTGAAATATTATAATACGTCGTTATTGTAAATAACCGTCGTTTTTATATTAATTTTGTGCAGCCGTCATTGGATCTTGCTGATTGTAAGAGCTAAGAGAGAAACCGTCTATTTTCTGGATCCTCTGCCAGGAAATCGTGTGGTCGATGAAGAGGCCAAAAACATTGTGAACAGTGCTATAAAAATGTATAATTCTCACATAGCCAGACCAGGCCGGCAGTCATTTGGAAAACTCTGTCAGGCACACCAAAGCAACCCAGCAATGTCGAATGCGGGTATTATGTGATGCGCTTCATGAGGGACATCATCATGGATCCTTCCTTGGGGTTTGAGAAGAAGGTAAGAAGAAATTACCTTCATACATTTTACGTCGTTTTTTGTATTATCAACGACGGCCATGTAAAATTACCGTCATTGAATAGATATAGTACGTCGGTTATGAAAAATATCGTCGTCTGTGATTAAATTTCTTTTTATTTATAAACCCTAATAGTCATTGTTTATGCAGTATGCCAAGGGAAAACAGGAAGCGTCATACCCCCAAGAAGCAATTGATGAAGTCCGGAATGAATGGTCAGAGTTTGTTTGCCTTCACCTGAAATAGGGGAATTATTGAACACTTGATATTTATGTATAATGTACAAATTTTGTCTATAATATATAATGTAAAAATTTGTTGAGGTTTTCTTAAATTAAAAAAAAAAAACAAACATACAAATTGCGTAACCGACGTGTAATACTTTTCCAACGACGTAATAAAGTCAAAAGCCGTCGTTTTTTGTTGTTTCGTTTTAACCAAATCCGACGTAAAAGGATATTTAGACGACGTTCTTTGAACAATTGAGTCGTTTATGGTTTACAACGTCTTCAATTTCTTAAGGGTTCAGGGTAGTACTTTGTAACGACAGCGGTTAAGTCGTGGAATATATATTTTACGTCGGATAGTTAAATATCCGCTATGGTTTCTCATTTAAACGACGTCATTTTAACAACTTAGTCGTCTATTACAATTTACAACATCTACAATTTATTAACACCGACGTGGTTTGTTGTTGTGATAAGAATATTTTATTATTTTTATATCAAAATATTCAAAATAAATTTAAAATAAATCAGAAAAATGCAAAGTCAACTCCTATGAAGTCATTGATATATTTTCTTCCCCTAAACCTTGAAAAAATTCATTTTGAATAACAAAAATTTAAAATGACCATCCAAAACAAAATTGTTTTGATGAGTCATAAAAGCACTTCTAGTTTTATGGTTTAGGGTTTAGAGTCTATGGTTTAGAGATTAGGGTTGTTATTTATTGGGGTTTATTTTTAAAGTATAATTTTTGGGTAGTCTAGGGTATATATTAGGCTGTAAAACCATAAACCCTTTTATAAACTTAATTTTTAAAATTATATAATTTAGTTTTAAGGGTTTAGGGTATTAATTGTTAACGACGGTGGTTGAGTCGTGGAATACATATGTTACGTCGTGCAGTAAAATATCCGACATGGTTTCCACCTTAAACGACGTCATTTTAATATGTAAGTTGTGTATTATAATTTACAACGTTTTCAATTTCTTAACTTCGACGTGGTTTTTCAGTCGTCTTTATATCAAAATATTCAAAATAAATTTAAAATTAATCCGAAAAATGAAGTGTCAAAAGTAACGGCGTTACGTTCAGTGTTTTCGTCGTGGAATATTACATTTACGTCGGTTCTTGTAGAACTTTCGCCATGGTTTTTCTTTCGACGTTTTAAAGAGCGCGCGCTCTAAAAATTTTCGCGCGCCCTAAATTTTTTTATATTTGGCTCTTATTCTTATACTTCTAACCCTGAACCCTAAAATTTTCAGATTTCGCGCAACATAACATTCGCTCTCTCACTTCTGCTCTAATTAAAAGTTGCACTCTCCAGGCTCCGTCGAATCTGTGAGCTCGTCCAACCTGTAAGTACAAACCCTATCTTCCCCTTGTAAATTCATTGAATGATATTAGGTTGTTTTGTTAAAGGGTTTTAGGTATATGCTTTGCGATCTGTTAATAATGTGCTTATAGGTATGGGTTCATGGATTTTCTGTTTAATGGGTTCATGGATTTTCTGTTTAATGGGTTCATGGATTACATTATCTGTTATGTTGAATTGGGAATGGATTTAATTTTGTCGGATCTTTTAATCACCCTATGTTATGTTGAATTGGGAATGGATTTATTGTTTTCATGCTTGGTTTCATGTATATGTTGGTTTCTTGCTTGGTTTCATATATATGTTGTGTTCTTAATGGGTTTTGGGTTCTTGAAAATAAACTGAGACACGACGCCTTTTTAGGCATACGGTTTTTTCATAAACCGTCGTTTGTATTACTTATATTAGACGACGTCTGTTGAAAAGCCGTCGTCTATATATGCCAAATACGTCTGTTTTTGTTTAAAACCCGTCGTCTCTGTTGTGTATTACTTGCTATTAGATCTTTGTATAATCTGCTATAGTGATGGTCATTGCCTGTATTTTCACTTTATTATAAATAATAGGTTATAGTGTCGGAGATGGATAAGTCATGGATGCACTCGGATAGAAGATCGAAGGCATATGATTTTGGGGTAGAAGCATTTTTGAACTTTGCTGTAGAAAATCTTCTAACTACAACACATATCCGTTGTCCATGTGTTAAATGTGTTAATTTGAAGTTGTTTGGGGTTGGAATTATAAGGGATCACTTATACTTTAATGGAATTGACCAAAGCTATAAGAATTGGACATTTCACGGAGAACCTTGGGAAGCAACTACTAATGCTAGTACAAATGTTGAAGAAGATGATGGCCATAGTAGGTACAGTTTTGTGTCTGAAGAAATTGATATGGATGATAATGATTTTGGTGATTTTGGTTCCGATCCGTATGAGTTTGCCAATGTGATTGGGGAGGGAGATCAACCAGTGTACCCTGGTTGTAGAAAGTACACGAAGTTATCGGCATTAGTGAAGTTGTATAATTTGAAGGCAAAACATGGGATGAGTGATGTCTGTTTTACAGAATTATTGATACTTCAAGGCGATTTGCTTCCAGAAGGAAATACAATACCAACCTCTATGTATGAGGCTAAAAAGACTTTGTGTGCATTGGGGCTGAGTTATGAGAAAATGCACGCATGCCCCAATGATTGCATCTTGTATAGGAAGGAGTATGAGGATTCAACTAATTGTCCTACTTGTGGTATCTCAAGGTGGAAGGAAGGCAAAGATTCAATCTTGAAAGAGGGTGTGTCAGCGAAGGTGGTGTGGTATTTTCCTCCAATTCCAAGGTTTAAAAGGATGTTTCAATCACATGAGACAGCTAAGAGTTTGACTTGGCATGCTGCTAGAAAATCAATTGACGGTCAGATGTCTCATCCGGCGGATTCCCCGTCTTGGAAACTTCTTGATGATAAATGGCCTGAGTTTGGTAATGAGCCGAGAAACTTGAGATTGGCTCTTTCATCTGATGGATTCAATCCCCACAGTTCTCTAAGTAGTAGATATAGTTGTTGGCCGGTTATCTTAGTTACATATAATCTCCCTCCATGGCTGTGCATGAAACGAAAGTTCATGATGTTAACCTTATTGATTTTCGGTCCTAAACAACCCGGAAATGATATAGACGTCTACTTGGAGCCTTTGATTGATGATTTAAAATCTTTGTGGGATGAGATTAGAGGAGTGTATGATGCACATAATGGAGAATACTTTACACTCAGAGCTGCATTAATATGGACAATTAATGATTTCCCCGCCTATGGAAACTTATCTGGTTGTGTTGTTAAAGGATATAAAGCTTGTCCAATATGCGGCAATGATACACCTAGTCACAGGTTGAAAAATGGCCACAAAATTTGTTACATTGGGCATAGAAAATGGTTACCAATCAATCATCCATATAGGAGGCAACGTGCAGCTTTTAATGGGAAACCTGAATATGGCATACCTCCCGAGCCATTAACCGGAGAAGAAGTGCTGCATATGGTTGAAAATGGTGACAGAGTTTGTTGGAAGAAGAAATCAATATTCTTTGATCTCGAGTATTGGAAATACCTTCCTGTGAGGGATGCCCTAGATGTTATGCACATTGAGAAGAATGTTTGCGATAGTATTATTGGTACATTGCTGGAGATCCCTGGAAAAAATAAAGATGGGATTGCTGCTCGATTAGATTTATTGAACATGGGGGTCAAAACTGATTTGCAACCCGAGTATGGAGAAAGACGTACTCGTTTGCCTCCTGGGCCTTGGAATTTGTCAAGAGCAGAGAAGAGAGAGGTTTGCAATTCTTTCTATGGTATGAAGGTCCCTGAAGGTTATTCTTCAAATATTAAAAATCTTGTATCTTTACAAGATTCAAGACTTCTTGGCCTTAAATCACATGATTGTCATACCTTAATGCAACAATTGCTCCCTGTGGCAATTCGTTCTGTTTTGGAGAAGCCTGCAAGGTATGCAATAACTCGTTTGTGCTTCTTCTTCAATGCTATATGTGCAAAGACTGTTGATGTTTCCAAGCTAGATAAGTTGGAAGAAGATGTAGTAGTTACTCTGTGTTTGCTTGAGAAGTACTTTCCCCCTTCATTCTTTGATATCATGGTTCATCTAGTAGTACATCTTGTCAGAGAAGTTCGTCTATGTGGGCCAGTATATTTTAGGTGGATGTATCCGTTTGAAAGATATATGAAAGTGCTGAAGGGGTATGTTCAGAATCGTACTCGTCCCGAAGGTTGCATTGCTGAGCGGTATATAGCTGAAGAAGCGGTAGAGTTTTGTACTCAGCATTTATCTGATGTTAGTACAGTTGCAGTGCCTTCAAGCCAAAAGATGGGACTTTCAAAGCCATTATCAGGTTGCACAGTGAGCGTAGTTGATCAGGACCTGTTGAATCAAGCACATCTATATGTCTTGGAGAATACGGAGGAAGTCCTACCTTATATCGAGTACGTATGAGTTTTATTCTTTAACTTATTGATTTTAAATTATTTCTTATGTTTATCTTCTATATTTGGGACCGTAATGCTTGAATTTTTCGTGTCATGTAGGCAACATATGATCCACATCAAGACTGCTTATCCAAAATTTAGAAAGAGAACAAAGTGGCTGCAGGATAAGCACAATAGCACTTTCATTCAATGGCTACGCTTCAAGGTATATGTTGTTGAATAACATATTTCTCTTTTAATTTTCTTCTTATTTCTATGTTAAATTGAATTAAGATATATGATTAATTTGCAGGTTCAAAGTGAACTTGAGGAAGGCAATCATGGCGTATCAGAAAATTTAAGGTGGCTAGCAGCTGGTCCAAACATGGCAGTGCCATTATATATGAGCTATCTTATTAAAGGTATTAAATTCAATATCAAGGCACAAGATGATGTGCGGACAACTCAAAATAGTGGAGTTTATTTACTTGCACATACCATGCAAGTTGCTAGTGCCAAGGATAAAAACCCAATTCTCTCAAATATGGGTTTCTATGGTGTCATTCAAGAAATTTGGGACCTTGACTACCAAAAGTTTACAATCCCAGTCTTTAGGTGTGATTGGATAGATAGTTCTGGTCTTGTAGTCGACGAACTTGGATTTACCCTTGTAGATTTGAGTAAAATTGGACATAGGAATGACCAATTTGTTTTGGCTTCTCAAGTCAAACAAATATTTTTTGTTGACGACCCGATGCATCGTGGTTGGTCGGTAGTGTTGTCAATGCCTAATAGAGAATATAATGATGTTATTGGTGATGAAGTCTTAGGTGATGTGATAATTGAGTGTGAGCCATTTACTAGAGGGATGCCAAATGTTGACACATTTGATGAACTGGTGGGTGAGTTAGGCGGTCAAAATATTCGAGATGGGTGTGAAGATATATGGATTGAATGATGCTTATGTAATTGGCAGTGTATGACATTAATTTTGTAATATATTGTAATGTGATTTCTTCACTTTCTACATTCAAATAAAACACGACGTTATTGTGAACCAGTTATTCAGCATATTTACCGACGTCTTAAAGCAACGTAACAATGAATAACCACGACGCTATTGTGAAGCAATTATTCAGGATATCACGTCGGGGAAGGATTAAGAACCGCCATGTAATTCAAAATAACACGACTCCAATCCCATAATACCGACGTCTAAAAAACGAGATATATAATCTGAACGTTAAAAAATACGACGTCATCATACATTTTCCACGTCGCAAGTTCTTTTATAAACGAAGAGGAACGAAATGAATTCCGACGGTAATTCATTATAACCGCCGTCTAATATCAATTAAACGACGTTATTTGTAATACGGCTCTCTCATCGCATTTCAACGTCAACTATATAAATACATACGTCGTAAATAATGACACTGACAACTATTTTCACGTCATCTTTTTTAGAAAAATCGAAGTTGAAAATTTATTTCACGACGGTTGTTTGTAAATAAGAGACGTAGTATATTTCAATAAAGTCGTCTTCTCATGTATTTAAAGACGTCATATTTTTTCTTGTCGTGAAAATTATATTTGACGGCGTAGTGTTTTAGTTGTCGTCATTGTATGTCTATCTTGCGGCCTTGTTCTTTTAATATGTGTCATATTTTTCCTTTTTAACGACGGTGATTTGTTTGAGTTGGTCGTCTATTCTCATCCTCGACTATTTTTTAGAACTTTAGCAGACTAAACACGTCTGTTTTTATTTTTTTTCGACGTTGTTTTATTTAACAACGTCTAATATTTATCGTCGTTGTTTGTTTCAGAAAATAGGACGTATAAATTTTGTAATACGACTCTCATATATTTGTAACCGACGTTGTTTCGTTGTTCAACGTCTACTCTATAAATACATACGTCGTAAATAATGACACTGACAACTATTTCCACGTCATCTTTTATAGAAAAATCGAAGTGGAAAATTTATTTTACGACGGTTATTTTTATATAGGCGACGTAGTAGGTATCAATAACGTCGTCTTCTAATGTATTTAAAGACGACATATTTTTTATTGTCGTGAAAATGATATTTAACGGCGTCTTATTTTAATTTTCGTCGTGGTATGTCTATCTTGCGGCCATGTTCTGTTAATATGTGTCATATTTTTCCTTTTTAACGACGGTTTGTTTAGAGAGTTGGTCGTCTATTCTCATCCTCGACTGCTTTTTTAGATCTTTTTGCAGTACACAGACGTCGTTTTGTATTTGTTGATGACGTTGTATATTGTAACAACGACGGTGATTTAGCGTCGTGGTTTATGAGGGAAAAGATGACGGTGGATTCCACGACCATTGAAAAACCGAATACACGACGCTGATTTACCGTCGTCTTTTTGCTTTTTTGTAGTAGTGTTTCATTCTTTTAATCCATCCGCTTTTACTTATCTTATCTTCTTTTTTTCTTTTCTTTTTTTTCCATTTTTTTATTTACACAATGATCTTCAAAATTACTCTAATGTATGAGGAGGGGATCGAACTCGGATGCAAAGGAGCCGGTAGACTTTATTGGTCAACTAACCTAACTAGCACATACTAATTCATCTAGTTTTGTGATTGCAAAGTAGGATGCTATCTAATTTCGAGTGTATTTGGGCATATTCAAGTAAGTTTATGCTATATTTGTAAGTGTCTATAAAGACTGACATTTGTGAAATTATCGAGATAAGGCCATGTTTCACCGAGTTCTCTTAGAAACCGATATTATATGCCTCTAATGGTAAACAAAGAAAGGCATTACTTAAATTAGACATCAAAGAATAGATGCTGAGTGCCCCGCTTTACTCTCTCTGTTTTTGGGTTCTTTATGGTTTGGAACTTAGCTAGTGTGATCAACTGAATGAAGGACTTGGTTATAAGTGTTGAGCAAGCAAGGAAAAAGAATATATACTTGAATTGGCCATGACTACTTGTACTTCATTAGTCGCCCCTCTCTCTCCCTCACCTCTCTCCGTCGGTTGGATTTCACAAAATTGATGATAAGTGGGGACTCTTCTTTGCACTCTAACCTAACCTAACAACAAAGAATTTCGACCAAAAAAAAGACTAAGCAACAAAGGAAGCCATTGCTTAGGTTAGACTTTGACGAATAGATGCTGCATGCGTCACTTTTCTTTCCCTTATTTTTCTTTAAAGATCAAGCAAAAAACAAGAATATGTACTTGAATTCGCCAGTAAAGACAGAAGGAAAAAAAAAAATACTTTCTAAATGTAATTGCCCCAATAATAAATTAAATCTTACGTTAATACGTGTGCCAGTAGTATTCGCACTTTTATGTTTTTTTTTAAAATTTCTTACGTTAATTAATTGTTCTGATTTGAGATGATGAAAAAAAATATTTATAGCATCTGGGTTCTTTTTGGATGAATTTGTTAATTCTGAATAAAATTTTGGAAATTTTGGATTCATTTCACTGGCTAGCTAGCAAGTTTGAGACTTCCACAGTGAACTAAAAGACTTGCCCTCCTAATTCTTTACGCTTCATAGAATCTGGACTGCAACGTCTTTGGGCTACTTGTCCTGTAATTGAGGCTTAGGTATCTTATACTTGTTGTCCTTTCTATATGAAGACATATTTTAATTTCAGTTCATTGAAATTCATTTACTCCGTTTAAAAACAATATATCCCAATTCCATTGTATTCACCTCCTCAACAGAACCATGACTGATCTTGCCTTTCCTTTGGCAACCAAACTCACTGAAAAGCTCGGGTCCTTTGCTTCTGAGCAGATCTGCTTGGCATGGGGCGTTAAAGCTGATCTGAAAAAGCTTCAGAGCACAATGTCCACCATCAAAGATGTCCTCTTGGATGCCGAACAGAAGCAAGCTCATAACCAGCAGATACGCAGTTGGCTAAGACAGCTTAAAGATGTATTTCTTGATGCCGAGGATTTGTTGGATGAGTTTGAGTGCGAAGCTTTGCGGAGGGAAGTGGTGGAAACATTTCATGGCACAACTGGATAGGTACGCCGTTTCTTCTCTCGTTCTAATCCAATTGCATTCCGTTTGAGAGTAGGTCATGAAATCAAGGAGATTAGAGGGAGGTTAGATGAACTCAAGTCCAATAAGGCTATATTTGATTCTCTCACTAGTATTGATCATCATGGAGGTGGTGGTGATCATCATGAAAGAGTGAATGTGACCCACTCCTTCCTTCGTGCTTCAAAGGTTATTGGTAGAGAGTCTCGTGTTCATGGGAATATGGAGTTGGAAGACTTCGGAGAGCTATATTTTAAAGATTTATGGGCGAGATACTTTTTTCAAAACGTTATTGATTTCCATGTGTTCTACATATTTGATATGCATCATCTTATCCATGATCTTGTACAATCAGTTGCACAAGATGAGTGTTTTATAGTGAAGAATGCAAACACCATAGACATATCTGAAAATGTTAGACATTTGACAGTTTTGGAAGCTGGCCAAAATGTTTCAACAACCTTGCAAAAGTTGAACCAAGTGCGGACTATAGAAACATGCGAAATAGATATGGATGAATCCTTCATGTGCACTTGCTTCTCAAGATTCAAGTATTTGCGAGTGGGTGTGTTACCTAAATGTTCATTACAAGTGTTGCCAAGTTCCATTGGTTCCCTGAAACATTTGAGATATCTGGCCTTTAATTTGAATGAGGCAATAACGAAACTCCCCAATGCAATTTGCAGACTGCAGAGCTTGCAAACTCTAAATTTTGTTTATTGTGAGAATCTCCAAGAGTTACCGAGAGATATAAGCAAATTGATCAGCCTCACATCACTTTTCTTAACCACAAAACAAACAAGTTTTACAGAGAATGGGGTGGGATGCTTGAAATCACTTCGATTTCTTAATATTTCCAGGTGTAGTAATTTAACCTCTTTGCCGCGTGAAACGAGCTATCTTGCTGCATTACGAACTCTGTGGATAGCAGATTGCAAACAACTGGATTTGGGGAACGTAAACTATCAAGGAACTCCACTGAGGCTCATATTAAGGAATTCTTAGAAAAAAGGGAAAAATAAATAAATAAATAAGGGGGCTGCACCTACTGTGGAGGAATGATGCAAGCCACGGATGTTGAGAGCCAGATCCTCATACTAAATTTTTCATTTTTCATTTTTTCTTACCATTCTTTCTCATTCACCACACAGCACTTTAATCCCAAAATATAGACATATGAAATGAAACTAAATTTATATCATTAGAGAATGTAAATTCTCTTGCCAAAAAAAGTTTCATTTCATATGTCTATATTTTGGGATTATAAAAAGAGGGGATACATTCTCTTGCCACCTTAGAAATTAAGATCATAAATTATCTGGAATCAGCATCACAGAGGAGATGTGAGCGCCACATTGGAGAAAATTTGCCTAAGATGTCACCAATGCAATATTACCCTAAGACCGACATTGAAGAAGATTTGTGCAAGATTTTAGGTGAGCCATATGTTCCTCCTCCTTCCCTTGGTTTAATCGACGACTCTATGGAGATGAGTCTTGTTCCTCCTCCTCCTCTTCCCCTCTACTCTAAGGAGATGAGTCATCCATATGCTCGTCCTCCTCCTGCCTTCAGTTATAATGCTTACTTTACTTCTTCCTCTGAATACTTCTTTGTTGGGATTTGCCAGGAAAGATTCGCCACACACTTATTTTTTTTTTCTGATGAGAACACAAGCAGTTGTTGTATCCAGTAATGTTGGGGTGCCTATTAATTCCTGCAAGTGACGGATGATCGTCAGTGCTCTGCAAGTTTCTTCTACATCATGTATTTATTTCCTTTTATTGCTTCCTGTTTTCTTTCTTGTTTCTGGGTTGTGTTTTTGGTTTGGATTGTATCATTGGTGATCAATTTGTTCTTATTTAAAACAATCTTCTTCTTTGATAATATCTGTGTGCCTCCCATTCACCCTGTAACGCAGAGCTCAATCAACATTTCAACATTCTTGATTGAAGGTAGATAAATAATAACTTTGTATAACATTATAATGTTATTTAAGCTCCCATTTCTCCAAGAACATAATATAATTATTATTTTTTGCATTATCTTAGATCTTGGTCATGTCGACTCTACATCTTAAACTAGTATAAACTCTCTCTTTCTCAAGAAAGTACTATAAAATTTTGTAATGGCCAAACTAAAAAAAGAAAAATAATTAATTAATGAACCTTTTTTTTTTGGGTCCTGTGCCTGTGCTGAACAAAATTGAAGTGAAATGTATATGTTCCTCACACCAACATTGTGTTTATAGCATTTATATGTTCCAAGTTAGTAAACATGCGCCTAAACCACAGTGAAACAATTGAAAGCAATTCATAGCATAGTGAAATTAATTCATAGCATATGCGTTCACTTATCAGGAATGAGTATTGAAATAATTTCAGTTTTTAGAAATTATCGAGATAAGGGAATTCTTAGAAACTGATGTATATGCCTCAAACAATTGAAATTTTTCTCTCATGTTTGTTTTCACTTGGTTCTAGTTTTAAGTGGGACTTTTAATACTGACCCCACCAAAAACACCTCCTTAGGTGTTCTTAGTGAAACCCCCTAGGAAAGGGAGGACTAAACAGTCCCGACCCAAGCGCTAGCCAACCAAGCACCATCCACAACCACCGATCACCCAAGCACTTGCAACTTATCCAAACCTCCATCGTCACAACAATACGCAGCAACCCCAATCCACCATCGTAGCCTCACGGTTCCAGTCAGTTGTTGGGTTTATTTTTTTTAATGATTTATCATGTCATTCACCTAATATTTTGAGTTAGTTCTTGACATTTTATAGCATTTTCTTCATTTTGGTTTTTATAAATTTTACCTTGGTTAGAATGAAATTGAGCTAAAAATGCTTTATTGGAATTGTGGTTTGGACCACATTTACCTCAATTGGATGTCACCCTCCATTTTCTACTTGTTACCACACCACTTGGTAACAATGTTTCACTTAGATGAGCTGGAATCTCTCTCAATATATTGAAAGTTAAAGAAATGATGAAAGTGAAGACTAGTGGAGAGAAGAGACAAATAACTTTGGGTGAAAGGTGAAGCATCCTATAAAGTAATGAGTAGGAAGAGGTATCTAAGGGGCAGCAGCTAAGGAAGCTGGGTGACTTCTCTGCACTTTGCATTTTCAGATTTTTAGAGAAGGAGGAGAGCAAGCAGCTACCAAAGAGAGGGGAGAATGGCATAACAATTGGAGAGAACCTTGGGTAGCCTTGAGGCAAGGATCCAAGAGGTTGAAGATGCAATTCTCTTTCTCATCCTTGTTCTTAGTTTCTTTCATTTTATTTCCTTCTTGTATTTTCTTAGTTTCAATGTAACTTCTTATTTTTCTAGGGCTTAGGTTGAAGCCCTAAACATGATTACACTTTTGTTTTGATGCTTTGAGTTTATGGATTTTTAGATATTGTTGATGAATTCCTTTTCACTAATTGAATCATATTCTATGTGTTTGCTTCCTTTGATTGATCACATTACACTACTACATTTTACGATTTGCGCAACGAAGAGCATGTCGTCGCGCAAAGTCACATTTAGTCGCACAATTTTCAGCGTGACAGAAAATTAGTGGCGTACATTCCGTCGCGCAAAGAGCGTGAAAAAAGACTTTGTGAGACCAAGTTTTTGCAGTGGTCGCGCAAACCTGAGCGACGGTTAACCTTCGTTATACAAAAGGTTCAGGATGACACAATTGTTCGTCGCACAAACGTTGCGCAACGAAATCATGTTCGTCGCACAAACTTTGCGCCACGAAAACATGTTCGTCGCACAAACTTTGCGCGACGCAATCATGTTTGGGGCGAATAAACTTCGCGACGGATAATATTCGTCGTGCGGTTCGTGTCGCAATTATTTGCGTGACGATATTTATTCATCCCGCAATTCGTGTCTCCAACATTTGCCCGACGAAAGATATTGCGCGACGAAAGTTTCATTGTCGAGCATATCCTTTTCGCGAGACGAATGTCTTCATTGCGCAAGAATAAAATATATGTATTTAAAATGTAGTTTTACGTATTTTTTATTTTATAAATTTTGAATTTGCACGACAAAAAACGTTTCGTAGCACAAAATTGAAATATATGTTAATTAAATATAATATTATATTTTTTTTTTAATAAAATAATAAATTTGGTTTTTTTTTTTTTGGTAATAAAATGAAATTGCAATAAAAAAATGAATTGAAGAGAACAAAAAAATATATATATAAAATAAAATAAATGTGTATGCAAGAGAAATGTTTAAAATATAAATATGAAAATAAAAAACTAATGAAATAATGTTTCAAAATCTACTTGGTCATCAGGCATATGCGGCTCAGAGGTCTGAGGGTCCGCAAGGGCAGAGGTCTGGTGGGCATGCTAGGGGTGGGCGGGTACGGAGGTCGACGCATCAAATTGCGAGACTGGAATGCCTGACCGTGCAAGGGACAGCAGAATCACTGACAGCTGACCCTCAAGCTTGGCCATCTTTGCTATCAAAGCAGTCACCTGACTGTTTGACTGCGCTGATGAACAGGGTCTAGGTTCCCTCCGCCGAGCATTCCTCATCCCTCGACAATATGTCCCCGGCCTCCTCCCGAGAGTCTGATCCAACATCTCTGTCAAGATTTAAAACCCAGCATCTTGTGGAGGATCCACAGACTCGATCGGAGTATCGAGAGGAAGTTGGGAGGCGGACTCCTAAAGAACCAACTGGCTCCTCTCCACCATCGTCGTCTGTTTCACATAACATAAAACATAAATTAAAACATTTATATAATAACCCTTAAACTTCAATGCGTAACATAAGAATTAAAATTAAATAATACTTACATGAAGGGACTCGGCCAACTCATTCCCAAGTCGAATATAAACGTCGCCAAAGATGTCGATCTCTGGGAATTTGGACCCCCCTAAATTGAACAAGAGAAGAAAAATATTAGTACCAAAAAAATAAAGAATAATAACAACATGTTAAAAATTAAATATAAACTATTTTATTATTACCCGCCGCCGTGCATCCATCCTATATGAGAAGGGCCTGGAACTTGAATGGTGGAGAAGAGTCTTCTTCTTCCTATTGCCTTTATTGACTTGGCCTTTATTCTGTTATATAAAAAATAAAACTTATTAGTTGAAATCTAAAAAATTAAATAATAATGAAATATAAAAAAAATTAAATAAACATTAATAAGAAATATGCAATAAATTTGAAATACCACATAATCGGGCGCCTGAAAATGAGCGCAGAGCCACGCCCAACTATCCTCCCGCCCCTCAAGCTCGTGCGGGCAACCCTCCTGAAGAGCGACTTGCGGATCATCAAACACCTCAAAATGGTGGTGCAAGTCACTCTTCCACTGCTTGTACCTCTCACCGAAGAGTCTGTTGACGTACGCCAGCGACTCGTCATCGAGGTCCTCTAAGTTGTAGTTCGTCTGCAATAAATTAATTACATACATTAAGTAATAGAAATATATAAAGTTTGAAAGAAAAAGAATTAAAAGGTAGGATACATACCGATAACTGGCCGCAAACCTCCGTCTTGATCTCGTTAGGCATGACCTTCCAAGACTTCCATTGCATCGGGCAATGGGTCAGAACAACGTGACCAATGTCGTCGGCCAAGGAGCTATGCAACTCCGCCGTCAGTGCAGCCCGATGCCACTCATCGTATCCAATGTTGATATGACTGTTGGTCACCCGAGTGACCTTCGCCGTCTTCAACTGCCGACACGGCCCCCGGGTGTTCTTCTTGGCTGCAAAGAAATATGACATTAATGTTAAATAAATAACAAATTTAACTATAAAATACATAAAGAAAAAAAAAAGAACTGGAGTTGAAGGAAATCTATACCTGGATGTGACCCCGCCGCACCAGTGCAATCGGTTGATGTGGTGTCGGTGGTGCTGGCGGGCCGGTGACGCCGCCTGGCTCTAACAGGCTACGCCACTGATGAAGTCGATGACGCAGGGGCCTGGGATCCCCCAGGACCAACTGGCAAGTGGTCCATCAATGCTGGAGCAGTGGCAGCAGATGACGGCTGAGCTGGGGGAGGCGAACTCTGTGCACTCGTCACGGACTTACGACTTCTAATCAGGTTTGACATCTGCAAAATTTCATTAATACACATACAAATTAATCAAATTTACTACACTATATAATTGTAAGCACATACAATTTCATTACGATTTTTAACTAATTAATTAAAAGCATAGCTTGACCTAGGTTTTGCAATTTCAGAGTATTTGGGACTCCGATCCACGATCCGTCGAATGCTACACGATCTTAGAAATACAAGGTACAACATACGTGAGTTTGAGTTCGATCCAACGGTCCGAACATATCAAACCCAGAAATCGCACAATAGGCGAAATCCGTTCGAGACTCAAACGGTAACTAAATTCAAATCCGAGCACACCTACGCACTCGTGACAACTAGGGGATTGCACTGGGACCCAATGCCCCACTGCTACAGTATCCTAAGCGCCACCACATGCGGCGACAGTGCGTGGGTGTCTAAAGTGATAACAATCGCAGGAAAAGTCTAAAAACTAAGGGCCAAGGTACCTACCCTAGGTTCAAAACATCAATTGGAGCCAGTTTTGTTCTCGGACCTACCCCAAAAAATGGCCGGAAGTGGCCGAAATTTAAATTCAAAAACCCGCCAAAACTTAGGGTTTAAATTCTAGAAACCTATTGCGACAATTAATGAAATCCTACCCATTCATCAGCTAGAGCACGAAAAATAGTCCAGAAACCATACCTGAGGTGTCGGATTTGGTGGCCGAAGGAGAGAGAACGAGGTCGGCTAAGAATTTGTGAAAATCGAGCAATTTTCGACGGCAGGCTCGATTGTTACGGCGGGGAAGGTCTGGCTTTGAAGGTTGTGGCAGCCCGGTCCTTTTTTCGGCGGAGCGGTGGGCTGAGGTGACGGCCCAGAGAGAGAGTGTTTAGGGCTGAGAGAGAAAGTGAGGAAGAAAGGAGGCTGTCGCGATTTTTCTGTAAATTTATTTGATCTTGCGCGACAAATAAAACAAGACATCCCGCAAGGTAAGTTTAATCAACCTTGCGCGACCAAAAAACTTGATGCCATCGCACAAGGTCGATTTTTTCATCCCAAATTTTCAGTACATTGCGCGACGAATAAAGCAAACCGTCGCGCAAAGTTGTTATTGCACCAAAATTTTGGTCACCTTGCGCGACGAACAGAACGAAGTGTCGGGCAAGGTTGTTATTCCACTAAACTTTGGGGTTAGGGTTTAGGGGGCAGAGTGAGAAAGTGAAAGGTCTGACTGATATTGCGCGACGAATACATAACCGTTGCGCAAGGTTGTGTTCTGTACATTTTGCGCGACGGTTATAAATGATAATGCGTCTCGAAAGGTTGTGTTCTGTAAACTTTGCGCGACGAAAAAAGAACACTTCCGTAGCGCAATGTTGTGATTACACCAAAATTTCGGGTTTATGTTTTAGGGGGAAGAGAGAGAAAGTGAAAGGGATGACTGATATTGCGCTACGAATACATAACCGTTGCGCAAGGTTGTGTTCTGTACATTTTGCGCGACGAAAAAATAGTATGCGTCGCGCAAGGTTGTGTTCTATAAACTTTGCGCAACGAAAAAAGAACTATTCTGTCGCGCAATGTTGTGATTATGCCAACATTTCGAGTTTATGCTTTAGGGGGCAGAGAGAGAAAGTGAAAGGGATGACTGATATTGCGCGACGAATACATAACCGTTGCGCAAGGTTGTGTTCTATACATTTTGCGCGACGAAAAAATAGTATGCGTTGCGCAAGGTTGTGTTCTATAAACTTTGCTCGACGAAAAAAGAAATCTTCCGTCGCGCAATGTTGACAAATAATCTTTTATTCGTCGTGCAAACCCTAAACCCTAAACCCTACACCCTAAACCCTAAACCCTAAACCCTAAACTAGTTTCAATGATCCAACCGGGAAACTTGTTGTTTTTATACTTTGAGATCATATCCGCCAAAAATCAGAAAAAAAAAAAAGAAACATTCAGATATCAAGTAACGGGACAAAACTTTTTGACGGTTATAAATGAAAAGTCATGATTTAACGGTTATTTTAACTCCGATTTTAATGATTTTTTACAGCTACACTTCTTCACCCTATATGAATACAATGACCTAATTCGATCTTCAATTTCAGATATTTACACTAGTGGATACCACATAATCTTATGTTATATTTAACGAACATATAAGTAAACTCTTAATTGTTGGTGAATATATTATTTTGATGGCATACGCATTCTACGAAACTAGTTTTAATAATCTAACCGTCAAACTTGTTTGTTTATACTTCGAGATCATAGACTCCAAAAATCGGAAAAAACAAACATTCAGAGATCAAGTTAATGGGACAAAACTTTTCGACGGTTATAAATGAAAAGTCAGGATTTAACGGTTATTTTAACTCCGATTTTGATGATTTTTTACACCTACATTCTTGACTCTATATGAATACAATGGCCTAATTCGATCATCAATTTCAAATATATATATATATACAGTCCCCTTCTATTGAGGGATCCCTCGAATAATTTTATTTGAGGGACGCCCTTTAGGGTACTTTACAATTTTTTTTCTAATGATCCAAACCATATATTTTTTCGATCTTCATGCATAGATCATCCTTACAAAAAATTAGACAAATCGGAAACCGTTTCGACATCCAATTGTGTCCTACAAAATCAATGAACAAGGTGTTTCAAGAAAGTACTAAAATTTCAATAACTCAATTGAATGGTCAAATGATATCGGATTCAAGTGATTTTTTGTAGAGATGATATTTGAATAAGTATCTACAAAATAGACAGTTTGGATTAGTGAAATACAATCCGGAGTGGGCCCTACAAGGAGTGTCCCTCAAATAACTTATTTGAGGGATCCCTCAATGGAAGCTCTCTGTATATATATGTGTGTGTGTGTGTGTGTGTGTGTATAACCTATATTAAAGTAAAATAAATATATTGGCGCGATGAGTACTATACATTCGTCGCGCAAAATGACTTTACGCAACGACAAAGTTTTATGGTCACACAAAATTTCAACTATCGCGACGAGTAACTTCGGCGTTGCGCGAACTATGCGTGACGAGGCTAGATTCGTCGCGCAAGGTATTTGGTGCCATTTACATATTTAGGTCAAATTGTATCTCATTTTCATTTTTTAAAAATGTTTTGTAAAAAGGGTTTGGATATATTTATTTACCAAAGTTTTATAACTACATTTTTTTTCATTTTTCATTTTCTTGTATATCTCAATTTATTTAACAATGTGTCAGGCGGTTCTTGTTGCGTTGAGCTAACTCACTTGTCCTTTTTCTTTTGTTGCGTTCAGTTAATGACTTTTACATACTTTATAAAGTGAAGTGATAAACTTTCATAGTCAATAAAAGTTAGAATTTGATACAATCCCCTTATGTCAGATTGTTTATCATTTTCATTTTTTTAAAATGTTTTGTAAAACTAATTTTCAAACTTTGTATCAAAAGGGTTTGGATATATTTATTTACCAATGTTTTATAACTAAATTTATTTTCATTTCTCATTTTCTTGTATAGCTCAATTTATTTAACAATGTTTCATTTCTCCACATATATAAGGTTTGGATATAACAACTACCTATGTTCAAACATTTGTATTACACAAAATCTGTACACTAATACAATAAAATTACAAAAAAATTCATTATTCATCATTAGAACTATAATAACTTTCGTTATCGTCGCTATCATCACTTTCGGTCTCCCAATCCTCCTCCTCCTCCTCTATAACTACATCATCGTCGTTGCTCAGGCCCATTGCAACATCGTATCGCGGAAGATCACCGAGGTCAATTGTAATTGACTAAATGGGTATTTTGATTGAAGACACTCCTTGTATTTGAAACGGTTCTTGTATAACATTTGTATCTCGAAGTGTTTCCGCATCATTTTCCATTAAAGATTCTAAACGTTGGTCAGCCGTTTTGTCGACGTCGTTGTCAGTTGGGTCTAGTTCTGGTATAGCATACACGTTCCTATGATCCATCTTCTGAACAACTTTCCAACCGCTCCCGGCTTTAAGGTCATCTAGATACACAATTTGTGTTGCCATGTTTGCCAAAATGTATGGGTCGTCATCATACCAAGTTCTGTTAATGTTCACAAATAGTAAGCCATGGTCGATTTTAACACTTCCCGCCCTATTTGGGTTGGTATCAAACCATCGATACTTAAACATGATCACTTGGTATCGATCTTTGTAAAACAATTGCACGACAGTTGTGAGTTTGCCATAGAAATCAATGTCCGTACTTTCGCCTCTACCTGGGACATGGACACTGCTGTTTTGCGTACACAACTTGTCATCTCGTGCAGTCCCCAAAAATTTGACACCGTTGACATTACAACCCGAAAACAATTCAGCCCGAATCGAGCCCAACGCCAAGTTATATAACTCATCACTATAAGTGGGGGAATTCGATGATTTCAACTTATTCACCTAATATTATGCAAAACCATTCACATGTTAGTTTGACAAAATTAAATACTACAATATATATTTGTCAAATACAAAACACTTACAACTTACAGAATCCAAAAATCATTGTGGAAACCATTCATGGTGATTGTTGGCATACAAATGTGATAGATGTTTTCGCTTCATCATCTCTTCATGCTCATCTAAGTATGTCATTATCTCATCACAATTGTTCAGTACGAACCAATGCACTACCTCCATGTCATTTCTAGAAAACGACTCTCCTCGTCCAGAATCTCCAAAGAGTCGTGCGCTTTGGGCAAAAACAGAAAGTTTTTCATTTCTCATACCTCCGTCATTATTGCGCTGAGGACGATTGAAAGCCGTCTCCACATCTTTTAAATATATTCCACAGAAAATAAGCAACTCATATTGAACCCAAACCTCTATAATTGATCCTTCGCGCTTCGCCCTGTTGCGCACGCTTTTTTTTAGGTCTCCGAGAAGCCTGCTGAAATAAAACGATATGATACAAATTAGCAAGCGTGTGATAATGATGCATAAACAAACGATAAGGATTATATACCTTTCTATTGGATACATCCAGCGATAGTTGATAGGACCAACAAGCAATACTTTTTTCTGGCAAGTGAACCATCACGTGGATCATACTTGTGAAGAAAGCTGGAGGAAATATCATCTCAAACTTGCATAGGACTTGGATAATGTCATGGCGCAATTGAAACATGTCTATCTTTCGCAATGTTTTTGCCGTCAGTTGGGAAAAAAATCTGAACAACAGGACTGGCTTCACTACATCTCGGCAATAGGTGTCGAATACCCACAGGAAGTAGGCGTTGCATAAACACATGGCAGTCATGGCTCTTAAGTCCAGTAAATTTGCCCCAGTCAACATTCACGCAACATGCGATATTAGAAGCGTACCCATCAGGAAACTTTACAGACGATTCAAACTTTAGAAACTCTTTTTTGTCATTCGGTTTCATACAAAAAAATGCAAGATCCCTTCTAGCTTTATCACTGTCTCTATTCATCCATAAACCCCTTCGTATGCCCATTCTTTCCAAATCAAGACGAGCTTTGATCGTGTCCTTTGTCTTGCCCTCGATATCTAGAATCATGCCCACCAATATGTCGAATACATTTTTCTCAACATGCATCACGTCTAGCTTGTGCCTCAATTTTAGTTTCGACCAATATGGGAGCTCAAAAAACATAGGCTTGTGCGTCCAGTTCATATGTGTAGAAGGTCTGGTTCGACTAACTGTTTTTCCGAACGGAGCAAAATCCAAACGATTAAGTTGTTCCAAGATCTCATCACCGAACCATTCTCCAGGTTGAAGGCGACGCTCTGTGTTCCCGTTGAACTCTTTATCTTTTTTTCGCCACTCATGGTCCCATGGCAACCATCTCTGATGACCAAGGGAACAAACTTTTCCAGCGTGCCAACCAGAAGTTACATCTTCCTTGCATACAGGACATGTCATATAACCATTTGTGCTCCATCCAAAAACCATTGCATATGCGGGAAAATCATTCACAGTCCACATAACTGCTGCCCGCAAAGTGAACATCTTCTTGATTGATTTATCGTACGTGCGCACACCATTTGTCCATAAATCCTTCAGCTCATCAACCAGCGGCCTTAAGTAAACATCGATTAACCTGCCAGGATCCTCAGTTATCAAAATAATCATCATCATGTATTCTTTTTTCATGCATTTCCAAGGCGGCAAATTATATGGGAATACGAAAATCGGCTAAGTGCTGTGGTGTTGGTTTAAAACCCCATACGGATTGAATCTGTCAGTGGCAAGTCATAATCTAACATTTCGGGGATCAGTAGCAAACTCGAGAAACATTCGATCGAACTCTTTCCATGCCTCCCCATCTACAGGATGCCGCATCACATCGTCATCTACTCATTTTTCCTTATGCCATCTCATGTCTGTGGCAGTATGCGTCAACATATACAATCGCTGCAACCTAGGTTTTAGGGGCAGATAAGCATGACTTTTTATGGGATTTTAGTCGTTCTATTATGAGATGTCATTTTGAACCTCGACTCATTGCATATAGGGCATGTATCCAACGTTTCATGCTCTTTGTAGAATAACACGCAATTGTTTTTGCAGCCGTGAATTTTTTCATATCTCAATCCAAGACCATTCAACACCTTTTGTGCGTGTTTATGGTCTTTCGGCAAACAATTGTCCGTCCGAAGCATTCTTTTGAAAACCCCCAAAAAGTAATCGAAACACAGGTTCGACATACGATACTTTATTTTTCCGTGCATTAGCTCCACAATGGCTATCAGAACGGAAAAGCCCTCGCACCTCGGGTATAACTCTTGGTTGGCATTTTTTAACAGTTTTTCATATTGTTCAAACTCTGCACTGTTTATTGGTGTAGGCACGTCATCTTCCCCTTGCTGATTGATGTTGGTCGATGCAAATGGAAAAGCATCGTGTATAATATCCATGACTTGATCATTAGGATCCACAATAGGTTCAACATTGTCTACTCTTGTGGTATTTGAAGACAAAGCATGGTCTAATTGTTCCCCGTGAAGGTTCCAAATGTTATATGTCTCAATCATTCCATTTCTTACTAAATGAAATCCAACATTTTCAATTGTCTCCCACAACATGTTGTTACACCTCCTACAAGGACAACGGATTCTAGTTGCACCCGGGTTGTATGTACGTGCAAACACAATAAAATCCTCGATTCCATCCAAGTATTCGTCTGCGCATCTATTCGGGTTATGTATCTACCTCCTGCTCATAATTCCTAGAACCACAATCACAACACAACAATCACAACAACTTCATACGAGGTCATAATGTCACCTTATGTCTCGGTAAGGCCCATATCATATTTGGGAATGCATAGTCATGTCACGTAATGTACAGCTACATGAGATTAGATTTCGACGTGGATGAATTTTGGTAGCATCTCCATACAGTTCTTGTGGTGTACCGTAGGTATAAATACCTACGTACCACCCGAAGAACGTACAGAGATAACACCGAAATCTCCACAATCGAAACCTAATCCTATAGCCGCACATTACGTGACATAACTATGCATTCCCAAACTATCTAAATAATGGGACAATTCAAGAATTAATTGGACCGCAGTCATGCTTTACTCATCCATGCACGAAATCCAACTAATCTCAAACGGGAAACTAAGTGTTACCAAAATAAAAAATAAAAGTACAAAGTTAATTTCAATCAACTTCGTACATCACAACACATTGTGCTACGTCACGCATAATTTAACAACATAATATAAATATAATTTCACAAAAAAATTATAAACATAACAAACTAAGTTTAACATAATGTAATTAATTTAATATTTTTAAAATATAAAACGAATAAATTACCTTCTCAATCGTTCTCCACCAATAGCTAATTACAAATATTCCTAACGAGAATGAAATTAATAGTGTTAGTATGAATTTACATTAATACTTTTAAACTAACGACAAAAAATACTTACCCAATGAACGTACTGAATTCCTAGCAGAGGCAGTGGCAGAGAGAGATAGAATGTTGTTTTTTGCATTCTGCCTCTGCAATGGCAGAATCCAGATATCAAGAAGAATGATTTTACGCGACGAACCCATTCATTCGTCGCGCAAATTACCATCGCGCTAAAAAATATTTCGTCGCACAAAATCCCTTTTTTGTCGCAAAAGTGGTCCATTTTGTTGCACAAAATAACTTTTTCGTCGCGCAAGAATGTGTCGACATCACACTTTTGTGCGACGAAAATTTATTTTCATCGCACAAAATTTCATTGCGCAAAAGAAAATTTCTGTCGCGTATGAATGTGCCGACATCAAACTTTACGCGACGCATTATATTTCCGTCGCGCAAGTATTTGGCGCCAAAAAAAATATCCCATGTTTTTCTTGCGCGACGATAAATCTTGTCATAGCGCTAAGTTGTCTTTTACGACAACAATTGTCGTCGCACAAGTTTTGGCCGCCATATAACAAAACCTACTGTTTTCTATGTATCTTTACGCGACAAAGGGGACGACCGTCGCGCTATGTTTTCTTTCGAGACGATATTTGTCGTCGCGCAGGTGTTTGGGGCCAAAAGAAATAAACTCGTGTTTTTTTTCCTCACTTTGCACGATGACTACCTTTTTGGTCATGCTAAGATTTTTTGCGCGACGAAACATTTGGTCGCGCAAGTTTTAGGTGGTTTGCACGACAAATATGTTTTTCCGTCGCTTAAGTGTATTTTGTGCGACGAATTTGTATTCGTCGCGCAAATAGTAAAACGTAGTAGTGTTAGGTTGTATGCATCTAACTAAAGTTGATCTAGGTGGATATTTCCAAGATAATTAAACAATAAATATTATTTAAATTAAATAACTTATCAACCATTAGACTTGAATGGTTTAAGAAGAAATAGTTCTCAACCATTTAAAAATTAATGGTTTGAATTACCTAAGGAATTTAAACCATTTAACATTTGTGGTTTTAAATTCATTTCTTATTTTTAGCTTCCTATTCTAGGCATTCAAGCTTGTATATAAACCATTGTAGTTGAATGAATTAAAAAACAGAACTCAAAGCAGTTCCTTAGCTTCTTCCTTTGTTTCTCTAATTGTCTTAAAATTCCTCTCGTTCTCTTATTCCTATAAACTAGGAATTCGTAGTTCTATCGACTATCAGTTTTGGATCAAGTGGTATCAGAGCACCAGATCTAAGAGGGTGACGGTGGTTTATGGTCTCAACTCGCAACCAACGCAAAGCTTCTAGAGAAGAACTTTTAGGTCCTTTGCTCGTACACCAAAAGCCAAGGTCCAAGAGAGACATTATGACTAGAGAAAACAAACAAGATACATCTAGTGATGGCTATCGCATCACTAAGCTTGAGCAACAAGTTGAAAACTTGTCTGCATCAATCCTTAAACTCATGGAGAGTTTGAAGACTGGAAAACCTTCACGTCCATCAACTTCATATGAGCCTGATCAAAAGCTTAAGAAAAAGGTTGTTGAGGATAGCGAAGATGAAGACGACACACAAGTTGATCCAACGAAAAAGGAAGCTGAATCAGGTGACAACAAAAATTCTATTGATACCTTAAAAATTGATTTTAAGGTTGATATCCCTATATATAAAGGAGATGTTGATCCTGAAAAGCTAGATAACTGGATAGACACATTAGAAACTTATTTCACAGTTTATAAGTATTCTAATGTGCAAAAAATAAAATTTGCAAGTTTGAAACTTTCAAGCCATGCCCTTACATGGTGAAAGTCCTATGAAATATGGTATGATGTCTCAGAATTGACTTGGAAGAACTTCAAGATGCTTTTTGAGAAAATAATTTTATCCAGTTGGCTATGAAGATGAAAGATGGTATAAATGGCAACACTTCAGACAGTGATTTTGGCAGCCTATACAAGAGTATACAACAGAGTTCCACAACCAAGCTATGGTTTTGGACATCGACGTCGATGACTATGATGTTTTCATGAAGTATACAGGAGGTCTTGCTAACTACATATGGAAAGAACTGAAATTGTTCACTGTAGATACTATTGAAGAAGCTACTGTAAAGATCATCGCCATTGAGGCGAAAAATAAAAGAACTGACAAGAAGGATGACAGATCAAAACTTGTCAGTAAAACTGACTGGCAAAAAAGGGGGAAGCAGAGCAAGGAAGGTCAAATACAGAAGGTCTACTGTGATCACTATCAAACCAATAGACATGCCAAAGACAAGTGTTGGATACTCCATCCTAAGTTGCAACCAAAGCTCGAGAAAAACAACCAGGAGAGTAATGACAGAAAAGCCACCTTAACTGCACAACAAGTATAAGAGCTTCCAGAGTTGAAGCAACCTGATGTTACACTTACCCTTATGACAAGGCCAGCAGATACTGAAGACACGTAAGAGTTGTTTCATATGAATATTCAGGTGAAGCAAAGTGTTGTACAAGCTATCATTGACCCTAGAAGTCAGAAAAATCTGATTTAAGAGGCTTTAGTAAGAAAAGTAGGTTTAAACACCACACCACATCCTAAGTTGTACCCGCTAGGATGGATTCGAAAGGACGTTGACTTACAGATCACGAAACAATGTACCATCAAATTTGCTATCATCAATCGATATATCGATGAGGTGACATGTGAGGTGGTTCCTTTGGACGTTTGCCAAGTCATATTAGGTAGTCCATATTTATGGAACTGAGATGCCATTCACTATCGGAGGCTTCGCAAGTATCAACTTGTGAAGGATGGGAAGGAGTTCCACATCAACGCTTGCAAGCCTCAAGCTACAGATAATTTGCTTACAGATAACCAAGCCTAGAGGTTAGTCAATTCATGTGGGCGATTCGTTTTGTTGATGATTCAACCGCAAGATCAGAGTTCTGGAGCTGTGACATTGTCTACTTTGTATTTATCTCCAACACAATGCTCAAACATAGGGAAATTGTAGGAGAAGCTCAAGGACTTATTTCAGGATGTGCATGGTTTGCCACCGAGGAGAGCTGTGGAGCATGATATCCAGTTGGTAAGAGATTCACCTATACCAAACTTGGGTTTGTATCGCACTTTCGTGATGGAATCTGACGAGATCAAGAGGCAAATTCAAGGACTTCTTGAACAAGGAGTCATCTAGGGGTGCAAGTTGGATTGGAAAATCCGATTCCGACCGATTCCGGTCCGAATATTTCCAAAAAAATCCGGCTCCGACAAATCCGAATTCCGTAAATGCCAAAATCTAAAATTTCCGAAAAAAAATTGGATCAGATTCGGAATGTACATGGAACTTCCGAAATTTCCGAAATTTCCGATCCGAAATATTCCAAAATGTTCCGAACTCATTCCGATCCAATAATTCCGATATATTCCTAATATATTCCGATTTTAAAAATTTCGAATATTTGAAAAACATTCCGATCGAGAAATTCCGATTTATTCCGAAATATTTTGAATTAATCCTACAAAAGTTTAGACAACAATCAATATATTTAATTTATATGCAAAACATTTAATGCATTCCCACAATTTTTAATTTGTCCATAGTTCTGTCACAACCAACCAAAGACACAAGTTTTCTTTGATATTATTGGCGAACATTATATATACATTATACATACATAATGAAAAAAATTTAAGTACATTTAAAAATATTAGTAAAAGGAAAAAAAAAATTTGTAATGCAACCAATTTTGAATTGATCTAAATTACGTAGTGTATTGATTTTTTTTTCTTTTAATTCTAACTCAATTTCTTGAATAGGACTCATTGGGGTATGAGGTCATGCATTTAATTATAAACTTATTTTCTTTATAATCAATTGTCAAGGTGCTAATGTAGTACTATTTTCTTAATAATGTGAACATAAACAATAGGGGGTTACAAAAAAGTTAGGTACATCAATAGGTAACTTACCCTTAAAAAAGGTAGGACATTGACATGTTGTATCAAATACAAATTGGTATCAAACTCTTGTTCATGCATGAATCATGATTATGAAAATTAAAAAATAGCGATGATCATAGAAACACATTGGGATTGAACCCTAATAGTAAGTATGTAGTAGTATCCAAGATAAAGTTTATATAACATTATTTTTTATCAAGTATATTCACATGATATATATATATATGTAAAATATAATATAATATAAATTTGTAGATATTTGTTTAATCAATAACAGTAATTCGTGATGGCCAAAATAATGATGGTCAATTGCCATATATATCTCTATTATGGCAAATATATTCACGAGAAATTTTTATTTTTATTTTTAAAAGAAAAGGTGAGAGAGTTTACTTTAGATCCAAATCAGAGTCCCCTCATATTCTCCCCCAACAAGCAGCAAAGAGATTTCACTCCATCTCTTGGAAAACCAAACGACGCTTCTCTCTCTTCACTAGAGAAGAAAACAGGATGGAACTTCAAACTTTTTCATCAATATCACTATTAACCTCCTTCCTTTTGCAATACCACTGAAAGGACCCGCCCCGAATTTTCTCAAAACTCGAGACGAACCCTTTGAAATTTCTGACATCACTCCGATGCCAAACCCAATTACTAAAGACCGAGACTTCCTGCCGAAATTTTGGTAGAGTCTCCCCTATAAATTGGACATTTCCCAAAATTTCAACCTGCATAAAAACGCATTTAATATCCACAACTGGCAGCATGCACAATATAATTTCATGCAAATTCTCATAAATGGCCTTCGGCCTTCCAATAATTCTCAAACGACTACCAAACAATTCAAATACCAAATATGACTAATATTTAGTCTGCGGCTGCACCTAATAACCTTAGGCTGCCTACGTACCCTCCTTGAGGGATCAAGCCACACGTAGTTCTTCCATAAAACCCAATTCCACACATCGGCGATACCTTATTTCATTTCTCTGTATTTCACATATTCTCCCCATACGCCGGTACAACCAACGCCACGTATGGGGCCTGTCAACACGCCGGATAACCTACGCCACGTGCGACCATGCCATACTATCATTATATCTCCCCATACGCCGGTACAACAAACGCTACGTATGGGGCCTGTCTCAACGCCGGATAACCTACGCCACGCGGGACCTCAATATCATATCACAAATCTCCCCATACGCCGGTACAACCAACGCCACGTATGGGGTCTGTCGACACGCCGGATAACCTACGCCACGTGCGACCTCAACACAATATCACAATAGCTCCCCATACGCCGGTACAACCAACGCCACGTATGGGGCCTGTCTCAACGCCGGATAACCTACGCCACGTGAGACCTGAACAGCATATCTTATATCTCCCCATACGCCGGTACAACCAACGCCACGTATGGGGTCTGTCCCAACGCCGGATAACCTACGCCACGTGGGACCAAATTTTCACTTGGTGGTGCTTGTAGTGAATCCAAAATCCGATGAGGTACCTACAGTAGTGCGTATAGCACTCCAAACTGACATTCTAGACTCTGTTGTACCCTTGTACAACCATATATAATTATAATTATATAAATTAATTCTAATATTGTGTAACCATCCACAATCATCTAGCACCCGATAATCCCCCCTAGAAAGGTGAGATTACTCCGGGAGACTCACGGTCAACCAAGGGTCAAACTACTCTAACCCTGGTCAACCGGACCTGCAGAACCCACGACCTCCAATTTCCGATCCGAAAGTCTCTATGGGTTCTACCAGGTATAGGACACTTGTCCTGCGAGTTTGGTTCAGATCAGACGGTCGGATTTCTCACGATCGCACGATCTGACGGTTAATATAAAATATAAACTTTAAATTATTATTCGGAACATCCGGGCTCCGATTCACGATCCGTGAATTCCTACACGATCCTAGAAATACCTAGATTAACATATATTAAATTTGGGATCATCCAACGGTCCCAACCTATCGAACCCGGATAACGCACATTATGCGATTATCCGTTCGATAGTCAAACGACGTCCGAATTGAGATCCGCGAAATCCTACGCACTCGTGACAACCTAAGGATCTCATCGGAACACAGTGCTACTCTTCTACAGTGCCCACGCGCCACCGCACGCGCCGGCAGCGCGTGGGTGCCCAAAGCGATAACGCTTCGCCAGAAAATCTCAAAACCACGGCTCCAAACTCCTACCCTAGGTATAACACCCTATTTGGAGCCACTTTTGTTCTTGGACCTACCCCAAAAAGTGGCCGGAAATGGCCGATCACGGCAGCCGAAGTTTTGGCCGATTTTCAATTCGAAAATTGAGTTAGCTACGCTAAGAATCGATCTAATCCTACCCAACCATCAGCTAGAGCAGCTCGAGAGGTTCACAATCCATACCTGGGTCAACGGAATTGGTGGCCGGAGGAGGGAGATCGGCGGCTTTGAAGTTTGGACGACGTCGGCCGCTTCATCTCCAGATTCCGGCGAATCCGCGGCGGCTGGCGGCGGGAGGTGGCTGGGGTAGGAAGAGGACGACGGCCCGGTCATTTTGGTACCGGTCCCGTCGTCATTGGTGGCCGGAGGAGAGCACGGCCGGCTAAAACGTGGCCGGCTGTCGCGCGCGGAGGAGAGGAGAGAGAGAGACCCGCGGGGGAGAGAGAGAGAGAGAGAGAGAAAACCAGATTTTTATAAAAATCCTATTTCGAAATATTTATGATTGTGCCACTGGATTTCTTTTGACCATATCTCTCTCGTTACAACTCCGATTCGAGCCCACTACGTGTCTATGAACTCGTCTCAGTACGACCTATCCAAAAATACTAATCACTGCCCCAAACTCTCTCCGGTTAAAAATATGACTAAAATACCCTTAAATAATTAAATAATTAAATAAGGTTTAAATTCGGGGTCAGGGTGTTACAATACCACTGCAAGTCTACACCAAAATCTCTATCATTATTCACTATTCAGTAAGTTTTCTTTTTTATTTTATCTTGATCTTGTTTATGTATTATTGGGCAATTGAATTTGTTAACTTGTCTACCCAATTAGAAAGGAATATTGAAAAAAATAAGAAAGTGTTTTCATTGGGGCATCCAATTCTTCTCTTTTGTTGCTGATCTCACAACGAGAGCAGCTCCTTGTTTAGGGTTATAAGATAACAGATATTCCTTATTGGTTTAAGTTCATATCAAAATATAGATGAGGATTCAGTTGGTAGAGTGAACTATTGAGATTCTGACCAAAAAATTAGACATTCCATGCCCTCAGAGAGTGTGTTGGCTTTGCCAGTTCAAGTTTTTTTTTTCGTTTTAAGGGCGTTAGCAGAGGGTTTTGAATAATTTATTTTAAGTCTTCCAGGGTTTGATCTTCTAATTTTGTGTATCATTCTTTTGTGCTTGTGTGCCATTATCGGATTTTATTGCATAATTTGTGGTATTAAAGATGAACAATACATATTCTTATAGCCACTGGAACCACTTGCCTTTTCCTTTAGGTGGAAACTTTTTGTTATCATATGTCTTTTTCTTATACACCTAATCGATTGCTTGATTATTTTATATGTTTATTGCAGATCTAAGAATGGCACAAGACGTGGATCATAGCCCTCAGGTTCCCAATCAAGTTCCTGATCAGGTTCCTGAGCAAGCTACCATTCGTGGCAATCCAAAGAAGCAAAAAATTACTAAGAAGTCTGGTTTAGCTGGAAACCATGGAAAATCCGAGGTATGGAATTTTTTTAAGAAAGTTTTGGAAGAGGAAACTGGAAAATACAAAGAAATTGCAATTTGTATGTTTTGTGAAGCTAGAATTACTGCACCTTCTAGGATTGGCACTAATAAGCTATGATCTCATATTAGGACTTGTAAAAAGTTTCCTCGTGATGAACAAGATAATGCACAGACACTAATTTCTGTAATGGGAGGTCAAACTTGCAACTGGAAGTTTGACCAGGAGCTATGTAGGAGTTTTCTTGCAAAAATGATTATCCTTTGTGAACTCCCATTTAGCTTTGTAGAAAAGGAAGGCTTTAGGATGTTTTGTGAAGTTATACAACCCAAATTTCATGTGGTTTCCAGAACCACAATCACAAAGGATTGTTTACAAATATATCATGAGGAAAAAAGCAAGTTCAAAGATTATTTTAAAGAGATTTCTGCACGAATATGCATCACAACAGATTTGTGGACTTCGGTTCAAAATCTTGGGTATATGGCCTTGACAGCTCACTTTGTGGACAAAGATTGGGTCCTTAGAAAGAAAATCATAAATTTTCGAGTTCTTCCACATCCACACAAAGGAGAGGTTATTGCAAAGGCTATAGAAAATTGTCTCTTAGAGTGGGGAATAGAAAAGGTTATGACAATCACCCTTGATAATGCGAAGAATAATGATACATGTGTGATGGATTTAAAGAAAAGATTTAACAAGAGAAATATGATGTTATTAGGTGGACAGTTCTTTCATGTAAGGTGTTTTGCACATGTCATCAATTTGGTTGTGAGGGATGGAATTGAAGAGGTGAAGACAACCATCAAGCGCCTTCGTCGAAGTGTTAAGTATGTGAGGAGTAGTTCATCACGTTTGCAAATGTTTAAAAAATGTGCTTTGGAGGAGAGTGTAACTTGCAAGAAGGTTGTGTGTTTAGATGTTAAAACAAGATGGAATTCAACATATTTGATGATAAATGCAGCAATGGAGTTTGAGAAAGTATTTGATAGGCTTTTGGAGCATGATCCATTCTATAGAAGTGAATGTGAACTGAAAAAAAAATAAAGAAGATGGAAGTGAGCTGGGTTTGAAGAAAAAAAAAAGGTGGAAGTGGCTGTCATGAGGGGGGTCCCATAAATGAAGATAATTGGAGAAAATTGCGAAGTTTGCATATGTTTTTGGAAGATTTTTATCTTCTAACAAAGCGTATATCTGGTTCTCATTACATCACCTCTAACACTTACTTTGATGAGGTGACACAAACCAAGGATATGCTCTTGCAACAAATGGGCAGCAATGATGTTTTTCTTAGTTCCATGGCTAAGAAAATGAATGAAAAATTTGAAAAATATTGTAACATTGATGCTTTGAATCCAATTTTGATTGCTTCTATTGTGCTAGACCCTAGATATAAATTGGATTATGTGACGTTTTGGTATAGAAGTTACTTGGATAGTGATATTCTTCTAAGTGAGGATGAAAAAGATAAAAAAAGTTGAGGATTGTGTTGAAAGATTCAAAAGTATGATGTCACGTCTTTATCTTCATTATAAGTCGGAAGCTACATCTTTAGATGATCAATCTGCAAATTCAGAGAGTGTTGTGGCTAATCAAGGTGGGAATCGATCCAAGAAGGAGATGTTTAGGAGTAAATTGAAAAGAAAAGAGCATGCAGATGCTAATAATGATCTGGACAAATACTTGAGTGATGGAATTGAGGATGAATCTCCAAACTTTGATGTATTGGTTTGGTGGAAAGGGAAGTATGCAACCTACCATGCACTTGCGATAATGGCACGAGATGTTTTATCAATTCCAGTGACATCTGTTGCTTCAGAATCTGCTTTTAGTACAACTGGAAGAGTTCTTGACCCATTTCGAAGTTCCTTAACACCAAATATCGTCGAGGCTTTGGTGTGTACCCAAGATTGGTTAAGATGTTCCAAACTAGAGTGTGAGAATGTTGAAGAACAACTTGAAGAGCTTGAGGAAATTGAAATTGGTATGTAACATCTGTCTTTAAATTATTTACAGCTCTTAAATTGCTTTTTTTTTTTTATAATTATAGTATAGATTTTATGCTTGTTGCAGTTGTAAGCCAAGAGTTGGAAAATCTATCACGTCAATGAATGGAACTGAATATGAAGGTATGGAGTTCTTTAGTTTAGTTTTGTATAAATATGTAGATTTTTTTTTTCTTGGATTCCTCTGGAATGATATTGGGGTATTGGTACTGTGCAATTCTTATCTAGTATAATGTGCTCTTGTTTGATTGTTCTGGAATAGTGTCATGGCTCTAATAATGTGTGATTGTTCTTGTTGATAGAGCATTCTGTTTATCTAGGCTAACTAAATTTAGTTGAGCTTGATGATGGAACATTCACATTCTATACATTTAGTATAGTTTTCTTTCTTTTATCATGTTTGATGATGGAACATTGTATATATTTTGTTTTGCAGCTTCTTTTATTGACAAATTATTTCAAGGAATTGGAGATGGTGTACTTTTTAATTTAGAGAGGTGAGTGTTGATTTTTGTTCAAATAAATACTATTACTGTAACATTACCCCTTTTTAACTAACATCATAGAACTTCCCATCACACATGAATGTATGATACTTCTAGTTAATAATTACACCAAGAGATCTCTATGCTTTGATATTCTTGATTTTAGGTCATGACTCGCAGCTAATTTCTTTGTTGCTGACTTCCATTCCTTCCATTCCATAGACATTTTTCATATCCTGTAGCAGATATAGCTTGTATCACTCATGTACAGTCAAAGGTTTAAGGATAGGCATTTTCTGAGTAGAACTAGCACTCTTATGTTCCTTCCACTTTTCTCTTCATGTACCCATGTTGTCTACCGAAGCATGCATAACAGTTCATAGCATATGACTGTTCATAACTCTTTTGCATAACAGTTCAGATTATATATATCCTCAAAACGAGTGAGTAATTAGCTGTAACCTTGGAATTGCAGGTTGGCATATTCGTGATTTCAGCAATGGTGTTGCGAAAAATGATGTTAGCTTATTTCCAGTGATGAGTTGATTTTGTATGTATTATGGATCTATGTTAAATGTTGTACTTGTAGTTTTCATTTTCTGTTTTTATTGTGGACTAGTTTAAATTTGAACATTATGTCATTTGAATGTAAACATTGGAATTCTTCTGAAATTTTTTTTCCTGTTTGGTTGGCTTAATCATAATTCACAAGAAAATTTCAAAATTTGATTTCCAAAATTATTATCCGAAAATGCCGAAACTATTATCCGAAAATTCCAAAAATATTAACTTCCGAAAATTCCGATAATGCCGAAAATTCCGCATCAGAATAGAGTTAGTACATTCTGAAATTTTGGAATCGGACTCAGAACTAAAAGGTAATTCCGAAAAGCTTCGTTCGGAACAGTGGTTTCCGATCCGTTCCGGCCGAAAAACACCCCTAGAGTCATCAAACCTAGCTGCTCGCCATGTGGTTTGCCAGTGTTACTTGTACCTAATAAAGGCGGAGGCTGGCGTATGTGTGTAGATTATAGGGCACTCAACAAAATAACCATCAAGAATCGGTATCCATTGCCGAGGATTGATGACCTGCTAGATCAACTACATGGTGCACTCTACTTCACTAAACTTGATCTCAAATCTGGCTATCACCAAGTCCACATCCATGAAAAAGATACTTGGAAGACTGCATTCAAAACAAAGCATGGACTATTTAAGTGGTTAGTCATGCCATTCGAGTTATGTAATACTCCAGCTACCTTCATACGGTTGATGATTGAGGTACTCCACCCTTTCATTGACGACTTCGTCACTGTATACTTAGACGACATTCTCATATTTAGTGTCACATGGGAGGACCATCTTCATCATATTGCTCAAGTTTTGGAGGTTCTACGAATAAATCAGTTACAGTTAAACGGTAAGAAGTGTGAATTTGGGAAACAACACCTTGTATACCTGAGATTCATTGTTAGTGCAGGAGAACTGAAAATGGACCTAGAGAAAGTACATGTGATTTCTCAATGGCCTACACCCTGTTCAGTAACTGAAGTACGGAGCTTTATAGGTGCATGTCAATATTTGCGAAAGTTTATTCGACACTTTTCACAAATTGCAGCACCCTTACATTCTCTTACAGAGACAAATCAAAAGTTTGAATGGTCGAGAAACCATGAGGAATCTTTCCAGTTGTTGAAACAGAAGATTATAGAGGCCCCAGTATTAGCATTACCGAATTTGCAGAGACCATTTGAAATGGAAGCAGATGCATCGAACTATGCTATGGGAGCCGTATTATTTCAAGATGAAAAACCAGTTGCATACCATTCTGAGATGTTTAGTGGACCGATATTGAATTATCCGACTTATGACAAGGAGCTGTATGCAATGCATCAAGCAGTGAAGCATTGGAGAGCTTACTTGTTGGGAAAAGAAGTTGTAGTGCACTTAGATCATAAACCTCGTCAGTTTTTAACTACACAGTCTAAGTTGCAGCAAGCTCGCCATATGAAATGGATATCTTACCTACAACAATTCAATATTGTGATAAAGTACAAGAAAGAAACAACTAATAAGTTGAGAGATATGTTATCTAGACCACCTACACCAGTTAGTTTCGCATTGCTGGTGGCTATGCAAATCCAACCCATTGTTCATTCTGAATATGCCGAAGGGTATGACACAGATACTGATTTCAACTCAGCCTATGCCAAGCTACAAAAAGGAAAGACTAGTGAGTTCCAATTGAAGGATGGACTAATGTACAAGGGAACACAATTGTGCATTCCAGAAGATGATGACAGATTGCAGTGGATTCGTAAGGCTCATACTTCCAAAGCAGCATGACATTTTGGAGTTGAGAAGACTTTATTGAATCTTCATTGCTATGTGTATTGGCCAAAGATGCATCTCGATGTTTCACAATACATTCAAGGTTGTGTTCTATGCAACACATCAAAGCCTTCCAACAGAAAGTTAGGACTGTATCTTCCATTACTAGTACCTAGCCGACCTTGGGAGAGTATCTCGATGGATTTCTTAGGTGGATTGCCTAAAACCAAGTCTGGAAATGACTACTTGTTTCTGGTGTAGATCATTTCAGTAAGATGGTGATTCTCATTCCATGCAAGAAGACCGTTGCTGGAGAGGGAGCTGCTAAGTTATTTTTCCAATATGTTTGGAAGCCTTTTGGCTTACCTACTTCGATTATTTCTGACAGAGACAATAGATTCTTAGGTCATTTTTGGAGGTCCTTATGGGGAATGACGGATACCATACTGAAAAGAAGCACTGCATTTCATCCACAGACAGATAGGCAAACGGAGGTCGTAAACCGGACTATGGTACACTTGTTGAGGGGCTACAATTCTAAGCATCCGAAGACTTGGGATGAAAGTCTCCCTTACTTACAGTTTGTTTTCAACCAAGCAATTCATGGCTCCACACTCAAATCTCCATTTGAGGTTTGTTTGGGTTATTTACCCCAGAGTCCTTTTGATTTAGCATTCACTATGAGTGACCAGCCATTAAGTGGGAAAGAAGAAGAAGAACATATTCGAGCACAGAAATTTCTCGAAAGATCAGAAAGATATAAGGAACAAAGGAAGCAGCAAAAATGTGCCTACCTTTTTTTTTTTTTTTGGTTTTTCCGCTTTACTTTTGTTGTGATTGCTTATTTTAGTTTTATTTTATCTTTATACTTGGTTAGCTTACGTCAATATTCTGAGCAATTTTTTTTATTTTCTTTGTTGGAGGGTCAGACTGATATAATAGGTTGGAGAGCTTTTGGATTTATAGAGGTAGGAGTTAGTAGCATCAGCAGCAGCACTGTTCGCAGTCCGCTCTTTACTGTGTGCCATGGAAGTAAAGAGAGCTTCTTGGCCCATGCAAAGTTATGACTGACTGCGAGACAAATCTCCCCAAAGAGCGAGCTTTATGGATCATCTGTATGCGCTAATGTTTTAGACTTTGGAGTGTAAACGCAGGACAAATTTTTCTATGTTCGTCTTTTAAGAATAAATCAATAAAACATTGACTACAAGATAATGCAAATTTTTTTGTAATGTATATATATGTTTTGGTCCATGCTCTCCATTTATATGCATATTAAATTTGAATGGCCATCATTTCCATGGTCCTTCTCTTCCAACTCTCTTATCTCTCTCTTTGATTGTGCGTGAATGTGTTTGTGTTTTTGTTTGGTAATGGTGAAGGTGAAGTGATATTTTTCTGATGAGGAGAAGAAAACAAAGCACAGCAAAGCGTGGAGAGAGAGCCAGGCTATTCAAACATTCACAAACCTCCTTAGCGTATGTGAGAGTCTGCAACGCTGTTCAGCTAAGATACCCCTTTTATAGCACGGGGCGGCTAAACCCTAGCCCCTGCAACAATGGACTGGGCCAAGAAGATTAAATGCTAGTGCGCACCAAATAGGCAAGGGCTTACCACACGCCCTCCTCTGCCTCGTTTTCTCCCGCCACACTCTCTGTCTTCCTCCCCTCCTCTTAAATGCCAAGTGTACAGTTACCTTACCTCGTTAGTCAATTACATTTTCCTGTGTACAGTTATCTTACCTCGTTTTCGTCCTTAATGTTTTTTTGTGACACTAATGATCTTTAAGGTTATCCTCCACACATCAAAATGGTTCATGCTGTAAGTTTTCGTCAAATTTTCTGTTCAAATGCTGATGTGGCATATATGTGGGATAATTTTGCAAACCTTAGAGACTATTTGTGATTATAAAAAAAAAATTAATTAAATACAAGCGAAGAGAATAGGATCAACACGATAAAACAACTCAAAACAAAAAAAAATTTTAATTATTTCTAAACTTTGACAACTTTAAATTTAAAAATTATTTAAATTTTTCTAGAAAAAAGAAAAAGGAAATTAAAACTTGAATTTAAATATTAAAAAACCTGTCGCCAGCCCTCCCCTTCCGTCTCCTCCTTTGCGATCTTCTCCCTCTGTTCTCTCTCTCTCCCCCTCTCCCTCTGTTCTATCTCTCCTTCTAGAGCTGCGTGGGCGGCCCTATCTTAAAAGCCTTGAAGAAATTAATTGTAAACTTTGTTACCATTTCTCATTGTTGTGGCTGCATAGTTGAGCCCAACATATAAGATTTCATAGTTAGTATCCACAGTTCATGTCGAGTCCCTGCATCTGGGTTAATGAATCACATGCCCAACTCATGTGCAGCTACAGGTAAACATCAGTTCAACTTCTACCATCACAACAACTGCAAACCATTTTAAGTTCATAACAAAGAGCCATAAACATACCCATTCCAGATTTGGACCCCTATGCCTTCCCCAACCATTGAAACCGATTATGTTCTTGCATCAAATCCCAACCAAGTTCTTTGCTTGCCTGACCATCACCCCCGAATCTGATGAGAGAGAGAGAGAGAGACAGAGAGGGTGTAGGGAGGTGGGTTGGCACGGTGAGGCGATAGGTTGGAAGGAAGAGGGACATAAAGAGTTTTTTAATTTTTTTTTTAAATAAACAAAGTTTTAATCTTATCTTTTTTTAAAAAAATTCAATTTCCTTTTAAATATATTAATATTTTATTTAAAGCCACGGGGCTATATATTATTGGATGTGTAGCCCACATATATGCCATGTCAGCTTTTTAACAGAAAATTTGACAGAGTTTTCGGCATGGACCATTTTGATGTGTGGAGTATAACCTTAAGAGCATCCACAGTGGTAAGGTGTATATAGATGTGTATATCAAATATACACATTTGGTTGACAGAATGTCCTACAATGGGAGGTGTATACGATTGTAAATGTACATCACAGCCATGAGATGGGAAGAAAGATGCAAATGTACATCTAATTTTACACACAGTAAATGGGTCTCGTAACAGAAAAGCCACGAGAGAGGAGAGAGGAAAGCTGCCTAAAAGATGGGGAAGTTATTAAAATGGTGGGCCCAGGGCGTGGTTGAGATTTATTAAAATGGGAAAGTTATTAAATTGATGCAAATGTACAAAGTTCTTCTCCAACAACTCTCTAATATATGGCCAAATTTCATTCAAATTGAAACATGAAACTAACAACTACACTGATCAAAGGATGACATTGCAAAGTTTAAAGTGACACAATACCGATAGGAGGGTTATGTGGATATTTGGTTCAAGGATACTGAGTTGCGGTTGATGAGTGGGTACTCTTGGAATTATCCCTTGGAAGTTGTGATGAGGTTCAGAAAACGTGGGAAGTTAAGTCCTTGTCATGTCAAGTCGTTGAGGATGCTACTTGGGAACCCGAGGAGCGGATGCAGGTTCAATACCCATACCTCTTTGAATGACAAGTACGAAATTTCGAGGAAGAAATTTTTATAAGGAGGGTAGGTTGTAACATCCTGACCCAATTTTTTCCGTTTATTAAATCTATTTCGATTATTTGATTTATTTAATTATGAAATTACAATTTTGCCCTCGAGTAAGGTCACGATAGTCACTTTTTGTTCGAAAAAGAATTTGGGGAATTGAGTTACACCGTTGCCTTGGGCTTGTTGAAATGAGTTCGTAAACGCACGACATGCTCAATTTCGAGTTCTAATGAACTTGAAAAGGTCTGAAAATTAAAAGGGTATATTGGGAATTTCAAAATTTGTTAAAAATACAAAAGGGAAACTCAGTTTTACGCAACCCTCCCTTTCGCGACACACAGACCCGGCCACTATTTGGCAGGGTAACTTTGTCGTCTGACCACCCCCGAGGCTGAGAACGTTCGGGATGTGACCGTGAGGAGCCGGCAATCACGACCGGACGGAAGCCCAACCACGACCGCCGCTCAGGGAGGCGCTGGAAGCTTGGATTTGGCCGTGACTGCTCGGGTTTCTTGCCGCCGTTTTGGGCGATTTCGGCTATCACTTTCAACGAACCAAGTATGGATTTCAATCCTCTTCACATACTCTGGCTATTTGTATGGTTGGATTAGATCGATTTTTAAGTTTTGAAACTCATCTAAAACCTAGAAATTTCCCGTTTTTGGATGGAGTTTCTGGCCACTTTCAGGCCAAATTGGAGGTTGTCCGAGTTGTATAAATTGCTCCCCTAATTGTCATGATCACATAGGTATGTTGATGGTTGAATTGAGAAATTTCCGTCGTCGAAAATTTACTCAAGCCACCCACGTGCTGTAAGCGCGTGTGACGGTGTGTGGGCCACTTTGTTGCGGGCCTGTGAGTCCTAAAATGATCCTCATGTCCTCCCGAGCACGACGGTATGTTCGGATCTGAATTTGATTACCATTTGACGGTCGATCAGATTACACATATTAGGTGTTATCCGGGTTCGATATGTTCAGACCGTTGGATCGACTCCTTTTCTAAATATGTTGATCTAGGTACTTTTAGGATCAAGCATCTTCTGTGGCTTAGGTGGTGACTGCTTTACAGAAAAGGGGAGCAATGGAATACACTATTGTGGTAGTTGAAACGGCGGACTCCCCTGCTACATTACAATACCTTGCTCCTTATACAGGAGGAGCTCTGGCTGAATATTTTATGGCTGCTTGGTTGATCCACTTACTTCTCTTATGTCAATATTAATCACTACTGTTTGTTGGAATTCGCGGATCCAGAATCGGAGTCCCAGGTGCTCCGATTTAATGATTCAATGGTTAGGTAAAATGGTGACAGTTCGATCGTGCGATCGTAAGCGATCCAATCGTTCGATTCGGACCAAACTTGCTAGACTTGTATAGTAAACTTTGTTGAACTAGTAGGAACTTTCGGATAGGAAATCAGAGGTAGTGGGCCCCGCGGGCCCGATTGAACAAGTTTGGGCAGTCTGACCCCTTGGTTGATTGTGAGTGTTCCGAGGTAGTTTCACCCTTCGAGAAGTACTAGAACGACCTTATAGACGAGACTTGACTGTTATTTGAGTTACTTTGGTTATGTTGGGATTGTGAGATTGTTTTATAGTATTGTAGGGAGTTCTAGGACATTATTGTGATAATTTAAGTTATGGAATTTTTTGCATAAGTGAGCTTTGATTAAAAATTGAATTAATTTTGTTTAATAAGGATATGGGATCTCTAAAGGTTATTATTTATCATTATTTAATATTATTTGGAATTATCATTAAAGTACATGGATTGGGTGATAGCGGGTTGTTTGCGAAAGTCTATTATTTTAATTGTGGAATATAGTATTTTATGGAAATTGATTTGTTTGGTAATGGATATATTGGTTAATGAGGTTATAAACGCGGGCTATCGGTTTGGTTTCGGCCCTTACCATGTGACACGAGACTTTCTGTTTATATATATTATTATTATATTATTATCATTATTATTATTATTATCGTTTTACTTTAATGATTATTATATAATTCACTTATGGCTTGATAGAAGGGTTTGGTGTCAATATGGGAATGCTTATTATTATTTCTATTATTATTAATGCTAGTAATATTATTTATATAGGATTATAGTGATTTTGTCTATGATATGGTGTTTTGGATTTATTTATCTTGTCTTATGGATTTTCAGAGATTATATATTTCCTAAGTATTTGAAAAGTGTTTTGAATATTAATGAAATTGAGTGGGCTTATTTAGATTTGGTGCTTGTTCTTAATTAAGGTTTTATTTTGGTTTTCAACAAGAAAGGAAACGATTTGTTTGGAAATTGAAAATTTGCATCAGGATAAGTACCTTCCGGGGTTATTGTACCCACACATGGCGTTGGATTATCCGGTGTGTGGGCACATTTGGTTATGTTAGTACCTTATCACATGTGGCACTAGATTATCCGGCGTGTGATAAAGCAGTCTCCGTGCATAGAACATGTTTTGGTCTAGCCACACATGGCGTTGGATTTTCCGGCGTGTGGGCTAACTTGGTTATGTTAGTACTCTATCGCACGTGGCGTTGGACTATTTCAGCGTGTGGTATTATGATCACTGTTACTTTACTACACGTGACGTTGGACTCTCTGGCGTGTGACGTTGGACTCTCTGGCGTGTAGTAAAGTAATGGGAACAAGGATAATGATTACTATAATATATCGAGAAAATGAGCAATGTTTAAAAGAATTGTGCTTAACATATATGCATTGTTCAAAGTGATAGGGTCGATGAGTTATGAGTCTTAAGTACAGAGTGAGTATAGAAAAATGGGTCTATTGTTCATGGGCTGAGATATTGCGATTTTAGTTAAAGGGAAAAGATGATTCTAAAATTTACTTGTTGATATTGCTGTAAATAATTGTATGTTATCTGTTTGTGACTATTGATCGGAGAACTACGTGCGGCTTGATCCCTTAGTAAGGGCACGTAGGTAGCTTGAGGTCTCACCCAGGTGCAGCCGCAAGATAAACCTTTTTTTTTTTTTGTGGACTTTAATTTGGTCATTGGAATCGAATCATATTTATTAGAGTCATTAAGTTGGTTTGGAATTTGTCGATGACCTGAAGCCCGAGTTTGGGTAAGCCAATCTTGATCTATTTCTACTTATGTTGAACTCCGTTTCGTTTGTGAAATGAATTATGTTAGTTATGTTCTATTATAGCCCATGTTATGGTTGATTGTAAGGCTAGAGGCCTGTTATGTAGATTGCATGTTTTTAACTTGTGCATGTTGCCGGTTGAGTTATAACTGAGTTTTAATCCTTTAAAACTTTTAGGAAATGTCCATTTTTCAAGAGAGACTCTGCTAGAAATTTCGGTAGAAAGTCTCGTCTCTTTTGTAAGTGGGCCCGACATCGGTATGATGTCAGAAATATCACAGGATTTGTCGCAGATTCCGAGGCGGGTCTTGTCAATAGTTCTATGACAGAGTATTAACAATGTACTTCTATGATATACGTAGTATTAACAAGATAGTTCTATGACATAGTATAAAAAATGTACTTCTATGATAGAGTATTAATGATGTACTTCTACGAAGAGCCCCTGCTTGGTTTTCGCGATTTTTTTTTAATAAATTGTTTTGGTTTTTAAAAAAATCTGGGCTGGGCTTGTTTTGGGTTTTTAATTTTTGAGTTTTTTGTGTTGGGCTTTTTTTAAGTTAATCAGTGACAATCATGTAATTTATAAGAACTTCAACACCCATTTCTTATATAGTAAATGGGTTTTGGGTGTGTTTCTAAAGTGCATTCCATGTGGATTTTTATATTTTTTTATTTAAATTTCAGCTCCTATTCTGAGTATAATAATGAAGCTCCCTAATTTTATTTACATCATATTGAATGAAATTATCTTTTATTAGAAATTTAAATTTTTTAGGACAATTTGTTTAGAAAAAATAATTAAACCTAACACACACAAAATTAACACAAAAAAAATTAACATAAAAAAATTTTAACACAAAAAATGAATTAATACAATAAAATCGAATTTACATCTTTGAATTAATACAAGAAAATCAGATTTACACTTCCCCACAATGGATACTCTAAGGACCATTATGTTACAAAAAAAAATTGAGGACAAAATGCGATAATTTTGCAAACCTCATGAACCATTTGCGATAAAAAGCCTAGAAAAATTCTTTTGGGAGGGCTTTATATCACAAAACGTCCCAAAGGTTTATGTAATTATCAAATTGCGTCCTTTTTTTTTTTGGTCATTCATGGTCCTCAATATTAGTATGTGTGCTTACAAATGGTCATTGACGTCAGGTTCCATAAAAAACTCTGTTAGTTTGCTGACATTGCATATATATATATATATGGTTAATTACTGTAGACGTCCCTGAACTTGGCCCCCATTTGCAATTGGGTCCGTGAACTTTTTTTTCGTCAATTACATCCGTTAACTTGATAAATAGTTCCAATTAGGTCCTGCCGTCCAATTCTATCAATTTATCTATCAAAATTAGGGGTAAAAGCGTCCTTTCAGTTCCAAAAGTCTCCTTCACTAGATAATCCCGCGTTTAGGGTTTAGGGTTCAATGAACATGAAGCTTTCATATTAAAACTCCAGCAAATCCCAAATGTTTAATATCAATTAAGCACACTTCACAAATTACAAACATGATGGACCACCCTATTCTCTCCAGAATCTACCAATCTGGAGATACAGTGATTGCTATTTTGTGGCTATTTTCTCTGACGACCCCAACCCACCCCCAAATCCAACGCCATACAGTCCACACACACAGAGAGAGAGAGAGAGAGAGAGAGAGAGAGAGAGAGAGAGAGAGAGAGAAGAAGAAGAAGAATTACGACGGAGGTGGCGGCTGGGTTCGCCTGAGAAGGAGGGGCTGGGTTTTAGGGTGGGCTGTCTTGATCAATTTTGGGGGAAAGAGAGCGAAGCCTGACAGCTTTGCACTAAAGGTTAATGGCTTGGATTCATCTGTGTTTTTTTTTGAGAAATAAAGCAATTCACATGGGTTCTTCTTCTCAAAGTCCAAGTTAATAGAATATTTGCTTGCCTTTCATGGCTGCCAATGGCAATGGTGGATATGGTCGAACTGCAAAGGAGAGACTCCGAAACGACGACGTCATGACGCAATCATCGCCGTCGTCAACGATGGAGGACGAGGAGTCACAATAGCTATGGCAGTCATCGGGTGGGCAGGGTGCACGGGTTTCAGCTGTTGCTGAGCATCAGAGGTGGGTATGGGGAAGGGGAGGTTGGGGAAGATGAGATGGGGGTGCCTTTTTCTGGGTTTGGTGTGACTGTTCTTGTTCTAGGTTTTATTTTTTTTGAATTTTTTGTTATTTTATTCTTTAAGATATATTTGTTCTTGTTATTATTTTTTGTGTTTTAAATTTACCTTTTCTCCAGCACGGTAAATAATTCTGGAAGAAGGAGCAGTTCATCCATGCTAACTGAAAGACGCTTTTACCCCTAATTTTGACAGATAAATTGACAAAATTGGACGGCATGACCCAATTGGAATTATTTATCAAGTTAACGGATGTAATTGTGGAAAAAAAAGTTTACGGACCCAATTGCAAATGGGGGCCAAGTTCAGCGACGTCTACAGTAATTAACCCTATATATATATATTTAAAATTCATAAAAGTCTTTTTATCACAAAACGTCCCTGAGGTTCACGCAACTATCAAATTGTGTCCTTGTTTAATTTTTTTTTTGTCATTCGTGATTCTCAAGGTTAATATGTGTGCTCACAAATGGTCCATGTAAATTGTTTTTTTCTTTTCATTTAAAATTCATAAAATTTTGGTTTTCTTTTTAAAATTTAATGAATTTTAAATTATATATATTGTATCTTAAAAACACGTAACACTATATTATTGGAGATGTGGGCTCCACATATATGCCACATGAATAAACTAAAGGAGTTTTTTTTAAAACAATTTAAAATTCCTAAAATTTAAAAATGGAAAAACCAACATTTTATGAATTTTAAATTATTTATATATATATTATATTTTAAATTATTTATATATATTGTATTTTAAATACACGTGGCACTATATTATTGGAGATGTGGGCTCGACATATATGCCACATCAGCAAACTAAGGGAGTTTTGTAAATTTAGAAATGAAAAACCTAATCTTAAATGAAAAAAATCAAAATTTTATGCACCTTTTCATTTTTAAATTTTATGTAGGCTTTATATCGCTAAACCTTACCCTTGGTTTTTTTCATTTCAAATGGATTAATTTTTTTTTTCATTTTTAATTGTTATGAATTTAAATGAAAAAACTAAAATTTTAGTAGGGTCCATTTGTGAGGAGACATATTAACGTTGAAGACCACGAATGACAAAAAAAAAAGAAAAAAAAAGAAGAAGGACCCAATATGATACTTTCGTGAATGTCAGAAATGTTTTGTGATATAAAGTCTTTTATGAATTTTAAATTATTTTAACAAATATATATGCGACGTCAGCAAATTAACGAAGTTTTTGACAAAACTTGACGGCATGGACCATTTGTGTACACATACTAACCTTGAGGACCACGAATGACACGAAAAACAATAAGGATGTAATATGATAGTTTCGTAAATCTTAGAGACGTTTTAATATAAAGCCTTTTGGGAGTTTTGAAGATGAGGATTTTTAGTCCTTATAATTTTAAAGTTAGTGTCTATATGTTTTTAAATATTTTCTAAAGTTGTCAAAGTTTAGAAATAATTAAAATTTTATTTTGTTTTGAGTTGTTTTATCGTGTCGACTCAAAATTTGTTCTCCTCCCTTGTTTATAAAATAAAATAAAATTCTTTTTAGGAGTTTGAGAGGGAAACATGCTTGTGAGAAGGGTAGGGTTTTAGGAGGGAGATGAGGGAAACGAGGTTTATGGCTTTACTCAAACATAATTTACAAGTTTTTATTATTTATTTATTATTTTTAAAAGAAGAAGGTCTAAAAGACAAAGAAAGTAAAACAGAGAGAACCAAATCCAATGGCGCTTCTTCTTCTGAGACCTCCTCCTCCTCCTTATCTTCGCTTCATGGCCTTACGCTTTCTCTCACACTCTTCTCTTCACCCTCACTTCCCCTCCTCTTCTTCTTCTTTCTCGTCTTCCTCTCTTGCTCGTCCCTCCCTCTTGTTTAACCCACAACCCAGGTGCTTTTCCCTTTCATATTTTGCCCCTCATTTTCTGCTTATTTTCTGTTTGGTTTCCTAGAAAATGCGGCAACTAGGGAATTAAGGCGACTCTATCAGTATTCTTGTTACAACATAACTTTTTCTTTGTTTGAATTTGAGTGATTTTATTTGTTCATTTGTTATTTTTGGTGATAGGATATTAGTTTTTGTATTTTGCTACTCGGGTTTTTCCTGGGAAAGTGGAAAGTGTTTAAGGGTTTTGTTATTGGTTGTGACAGGACCCATATTCCACTGAATGGCGTTCCTAGCTGCTGTGTAGTTCGAAATGCGGTTGCTCCAAGAGCTTTTATGTCGTCTACGCCTGCAACCGAGGCTTTTCAAGGCAGCTCTGGTTCCAACGCTTATGGGTCTGATCAGATTCAGGTAAAATACTCGATTTCAAAAGGGTGTAAATCAAAATTTTCTATTTTATGTTAGCCACTTGCTAATTTATCTGTACATCATGCTTTTTATTTTTGTTTTTGAAATAGAGAAGTAAGTTTATTAAGGTGTTTATGTTTGTTGGAAATTGTTGCTTATTTATGGGTTTAGTTAGAAATTGTTGAGTGGGGCTTGTAAGCTGTCACTCCGACTTTGTTTTGGCTTGATGCTATAATGTCTAACATGTTCAGGTATTGGAAGGCTTAGACCCTGTTAGAAAGAGGCCAGGGATGTATATTGGGAGCACAGGACCTCGTGGTCTTCACCATTTGGTATTGCTTTTTGTCACTTTTATCTTTCCATTTTTAATAATGTGCTTTTGCTAGATTCATCTGAGTCAATAAAGAAGTTTCTAATCATGCTCTTTTAGGTCTATGAAATATTAGATAATGCTGTGGATGAGGCTCAAGCCGGATTTGCTACAAAGATCGAGGTTGTTTTACTTGCAGATGGTTCTGTGAGCATCGCTGACAATGGTCGTGGGGTATGCTTCATCTTCTATGCCTTTTAGTCAAAAGCTTCAAAAATCCTTTTTTGTATATATTAAAGTAAGAACACAGTGTCATGATTTCTTATAAGGCTTGTCAAGATATTCTAATGTTCACATGTAGTTTGATGTGCCTTTATACCCTATGATGCCTTTCATACTTATATTTCTCATATGTATAGTCAATATGTCTGGAGTCTGTAAATTGTTCATTAAACATTTTTAAGCATGCTAGGTAAATTCTGTAATGCAGTAAATATTTTGGAGCAGATAATGAAAATACCTACCAAAAACAAGCAATAGGTGGAATATCACAAAGAGAAAGTGTACCTATTGAAAAAGCAGTTTTTGTAATTAGTACATGTTTTCTTAAATCGCCAAAACCAATCCCGGAGAACAGTGAAGATTCATGTGGTCTTTCTGTCCAGGTGCTGGTAGTTCATGTCTTCACAGACATGTCTATTTCACCAAGCCGCTCCGGTTTAGGTGGACAGCCCAGCAAATAGACATCTACAGGAATTAGCTTATCAAATCCCTAAACAGCACTATAAGAATCGTTACTGAACATCCCCCCTGCAATTGTACATGCTCCCATAGCATTAACATATTTCGGTTTAGGCATTTGTTCACATGACTAAGCTCCTATGGTCGTTATACACATTTTCATTGACCAATGAGAGTTTAGTCAGTGGTCAGGGCTGTGGTTTGCTCCCACGTCATCTGGGGTTTGATTCCTCAAGATACCTCTCTAGCTATTTGCTAAAGTTTCCTGCCTCCCAAAGATTGTAGGGTTCGGGGGGAGGCCCAGTTTCGGAGCCAATTCCGGGAAGTGGGTTTGGGAGGATTTGTAGGTATGGAAAAAAGTTATATATCTTAATTGGTATGAAATGGTGATTGCCGGTATCCTTAGTGCCGTGTAAATACCCATTGCAAGAGTACTTTAAAGAGAACTGCACTTTAGATGTAGGGACCACAGTATTGTGACTGAGTACCCATGCAGTGTTTCTAGATTCAGAAAACTAATTTTTATTATTATTAGTAATTATGGGAACATATAAAAGAAAATGTGATTTTTTTCTTCTTCTCATATTGCATTGTTGGTAATCTAGAATTTGCAACCAACCATTAGAAATTTTCCTGAATACTCTTCTCAAGAGTTATGTACACTAACTTTAAATATATGTTGCTACTATCTTTACCTACTTTTCTTATTCTCTTGTTCATTGCAGATTCCGACTGATATGCACCCAGCAACCAAGAAATCTGCTCTGGAGACTGTGTTGACGGTATTATTGCATAAACTATCATTCTCATTTCTAATGTTTGTGTAGAGGTAGAATGCAATCCACTTCGCATTGCATAGGGTTAGTTATTTTTTTCATTAAAACCAGAAAGATAATATTATATATAAAAAATTAGGTTATAAACGATTTACAATTTCAGTTATAAAGCTGTTCTAAATAAGTCAAATATTAAGCATATGTTTCAGTGGCACTTTGAAGGTTTGAACCATGAATGATAGAAACTCAACTTCCGGGATTTCTAGTGATAGAAAGACCTTTGGACATTGATGAGGTTTGAAGTTTTATATGTTTTTCTTAATGAAGAAAATATGGAATATGCAACTTGGGAGCTACTTAAAATGCAGGAACATTTTATTGTTTTAGAAATGATAGTTCTTTTGAAAATTATTCAGGTTTTACATGCTGGTGGCAAATTTGGTGGTTCAAGTAGTGGGTATAGTGTCTCTGGTGGATTACATGGTGTGGGTTTATCCGTCGTCAATGCCTTGTCTGAGGTATGCATTATCTGTTCGTCTTGATTTATTTGGTAAATTTTCCTGCATTTATGCAAATGTCAACGTTGGAGGAGACATTCAAGGTTTGCTCGGTGAACTTTAAACCATTTAGGTTTCGAGTCAAATTCTAAAATCTCTCCCTCCCTTTGTATGTGTAACTCTATCCCTCCCCTTACAATCAAATAAAACAATAGCACTCTTTTTTTTTTTTCCTGCAAATTTACTGTTAGTGGGCCGATGCTATCTGCTGCATTTGCTTTTAAATCCATGTCTTATAACTCTCATTTTAATGATGTGTGAAATGGACCTGAAATATTATTTAAACTATAAGGCATTCTGGTGGGATCAGATTGTAACACCTTGACATTTCTTCGTGATGATGGCTAGAATATATAAGTACCTTCTATTCTAATTCAGTTTTAATTGTTTCTGTTATTTTTTTTTTTTGCTTAACACCTTGAATTTGTTTTAATTTTTATTTTTAAAATAAGAAACAAGCAGTCCCTCAAAAGTACATAAAAGATTTCTAACACCCAGCTGCTACGCGAAATTATCAACACAAAAACACAAACTTTCTCAAGAAAGAGCATTCACCCAGTCTGCGTAAAGAAAGAAAAGTGGTACCTCTAGATTATTTGAAAAAGAATGCCCACGTTGAGGCCTGAAAACCCACTTGATCCCTCAAGAAATTCACCTCCTTCACATTTCCTTTCAATACTCTAGTTGTCAGTTTCTAGCATATTAAATTGTGATGTCTGGCCTGACAGACATTGGAAGTCACTGTTTGGCGTGATGGAATGGAATATCAACAAAAATATTCTCGTGGAAAGCCTGTGACAACTCTATCTTGTCATGTGCTTCCAATTGAATCCCAAGATCGGCAAGGAACGCGCATCAGATTTTGGCCTGACAAAGAAGGTTTTTCGTTTATCCTTCTAGTCGTAATGAATTTAATGGTCATTGGCTAAGATTTATTCTCAATTGTTTGGTGATTATTGTATTTGGTGATTTATGCTTGCTTTATTTGATTGCCATGTCTTCCTGCAGTATTCACAACTGCTATTCATTTTGACTACAACACAATAGCTGGACGAATTAGGGAGCTAGCTTTTCTAAACCCTAATGTAAAGTCATTACTTTTAATAGTCAATTATCATGTCCTGCTATATATGTATTTATCTTTTAATATGTCTATTTATGGATTTTCATTTCTTTTAATGGTAATCTGGCAGTACAACAAAGGCTTAGTCTTTTTCTGTTCTCAACATCTTATTTTCTTTTGTTGTTTGACATTTGCAGCTCATGATCACTCTTAGACAAGAGGATACAGATCCAGAGAAGAACCATCACAATGAATACTTTTATGCAGGGGGTTTGGTTGAATATGTGAGATGGCTAAATACTGATAAGGTATGCTCGACCTAATAGCTTTGCATTTTTTTGTTCTAATTTGACCTATACATATTTACTATTATTGATGTTGCATAAAGGTTCTCAAGTGAGTGAAGTAGACATGTTAAGATTCAATTTTAAATCTCCCACTTCGTTCTTTTGAACTCTGGGCTAGGGCTTCTTGTATACTTCCCATGTACCTGGATTTGTGTTGTATATTAAGAATTTCATTTGTAAGAAAAGAATACTTTCAGTTACTGGACATCATTCTATTGTGATCCACATAGGGTGGGTTAGATCTATTCACCTATATGAATATTCGACAAAAATCACATAATATCAATTTTCTTTGCAACTCCTTGGCATGTAGTTAACTACTTGGCCACATGCCCAAAGTGGATATGATGTTATGGTATAAAGGATGCAACTGTGTATCTGTATGGACTATTAACATTTAAAATTTATGGATTTTGGATTTCCATCATTGTCTAAATATTGTTCGTTGACAACTCTTTGATTTAGAAACCGCTTCACGATGTGGTTGGCTTTAGAAAAGAAGTGGATGGAATCACTATTGATGTAGCTCTCCAGTGGTAATTGATTTCATTATCTATTCTTATGTATTTATGTTTCCTTCATCTAAGAAGTAAATTAAATATTTTCATTAAGATTTCTTATAAATTATGTTAAAGTGAATTTTACATGGGATAATATTTGGCATATTGTTGACAAACATTTCTTTTATTACTTGTGATGAGATGGTTTTTTCATCCTATACTAGGTGTTCTGATGCATATTCAGATACAATGCTAGGGTATGCTAATAGCATACGCACTGTTGATGGAGGAACCCATATTGATGGAACAAAGGCTTCATTAACAAGAACTCTTAATAGCCTTGGGAAAAAGTCCAAAATTATCAAGGTGCATCCTTTCTCGATTTCTGTTCATTCTTTCCAATAGCAATAACTTCTTGTGGATTCTCGGTTTAATTTTCCCTGTATTTACTTATTTTTATTTTCTGGAAAAGGGGTTTGAATTTTTTATTATTATTTTTAAAGCGACTCTCCATCATTAAACCTCTGGATTTTTAATATAATTGATCTTGGCGAGAGGGATAGAATGAATTTATAAGAGTATGAATCATAGTTATCATATTCATACCCAGACTAAACATTGACCTGCTTAGGAGTTGGGACTTTCAGTTTCATCTTTGTCTGTCAGGTACAAATACACTTCTATCACTTTGGGCAATACACTTCTATAATTTAATTTAAGGGCTCTCTCTCTCTGTCTCTCTCACACACACACACTCATTTCAAAGAAGGAAGATAAAATTTTGATGTTTATCAAAACAGATAGTCACAAGCATGAGTAATTTAGTTGTGTTTCAATTCTGTTATACGTGAAATGTTGTCTTCCTAGGCTAGGTTCCTTTTATATATGAGCATTAAGCTTAGAAGATTTGATTAGCTACAATTAACTCAACTCATTAGCTAATCTAAATATAAATACAAGTATATAAATTAATTTAAAGTTTCATTGTTTTGAGCCACATTATATTTTCTTCCAGGAAAAGGATATCACTTTGAGTGGTGAGCATGTAAGAGAAGGATTGACATGCGTTATCTCAGTCAAAGTTGCCAATCCGGAGTTTGAAGGCCAAACAAAGGTACTACCTGTTTCTTGCAATCCTGATGTGTAATAATGATTTGGAGGTACTGTTTCTGTGGACATCTTAGGCTTTGCCATTGTGTACCCTTATTGTGTTGGTTGTTCTGTTTTAAAAGACTAGGCTGGGAAATCCAGAGGTGCGAAGAGTGGTTGATCAATCTCTTCAAGAGTATCTTACAGAATACTTGGAGTTGCATCCAGATGTACTGGATTCAATCCTTTCAAAGTCTTTAAATGCTCTCAAGGTATCCTTCTCATAAATAAGAATATCACTTTGATACATGAAGCTTACATATAATTATACTTGAAATCTTTTCCTCATGTCTAATGCTTCTTTTTTTAGGCAGCTCTGGCTGCAAAGAGGGCAAGGGAACTAGTCAGACAAAAGAGTGTTTTGCGATCCTCTTCTCTACCAGGAAAACTAGCTGATTGCTCATCAACAAATCCTGAAGAATCTGGTATGTCTTGCACCATCTTGTATGAAACTGCTATGAGCTTCTCAAAGGAATATTCATTTGGGTTTTCAATTATTAGGTTATTAAATGCTTTTGATACTAGTAATCATGTTCTATTTCTATTCATATTTCTAAATTTTAAAATTCTTCTGGTCTTATTAATTTCACAGTGCCCAGGATGATTGAAAATGCTTGTATTACATTTTAGTAGCAAACTTTTCTTAGTTGAGTTTATAAATTCCGAAGTCTCTAGTCACTATTGAATTTTCCAACATAAGCATCATAAATATGATATTTCAAACATGCTTTTAGGACTTTCTCCTTTCCTACTGCTCCTTTTTGGAGAAGTATTTTGTTCAAATTTATTACATTTGCTTCTTTAGAGAACATGTTAACACAACTTATCACATTGGTTATCATTCTTTTTCCTTTACATATATATTTTTACTTTATTTTATGAAAAACATAATTTCATCAAAGAAAAGCAGAACAATACAGGGGAAAAGTTGTCCACTGGTCGAACTAGAAGAAGCTAGTTAAACAAAACAACAAAGCCTGCAAAATGTAGCTTAGCAACAATTATACGGGGCAGCAGGCCAAGGAAAGCTAGTGTACAGGAATTCCAATCATACAATTTAGCCTGAAAGGAACTATCCCTAAATTCTGAAGCCACCGACGGCCTAAGGGTCTTCTATCTAATCTTTTTTTTTTCTTCGAAAAGAAAAGTAATTGTATTAAAGTTGGAAGCGAACTACAAAGAGTGGATAAGGAATCCACACTCTGGGAAAGAACAAGTATAAACAAGAAAGTACAACTCAAAGCATCTTTTTGGAATAACCCAAGTAGCTTCTTTTTTTTTGTTAGAACTACTAAATAGTTTCCACTAGAACCCAAGTAGCATCTCTTCATCTCTTGCTCCCTCAAAGATTCTTCTGTTTCTCTTCATCCCTAGCACATAGTAGAGGTTCTAAGGAACTATCACATTATTATGTTGAACATTAAAATTTTGTTCCTGGCTGTTTTATGTTTACAGAAATCTTTATAGTGGAAGGAGATTCAGCTGGTGGAAGTGCAAAACAAGGTCGTGATAGGCGCTTTCAGGTAAATTTATAACTGTGCTAGTTTGTAATATTGACAATATTATGTCTGTCAATCACCAGATGATTTTGGAACCTTTTTAAGAGTAATAGCCTGAAATGTTGTATTTTTGTCTTTTAGAATAAACTCGTTTCAATAGTGATGTGCGTTGGTAGTTGTTGAGTTTTCTGCATTTGATGACTGATAAATGGGAATGGGATAGAAGAAAAAGTTGTTAAAAAGTTAAATCCTGATAGCATCGCTTTGAAAGCATGGATGCCAAAATTAAATGTTAACCTCACTCCACTTCCATTATGATTGCAGAACCTACTGGTTCAAAAACCATTGTAAAACTACAACTATACCACCACTCTTACTGTCTACAGCAGCAATCATGCTAACTTTGGTTTTGTATCCATAAAGTGCGTTTCTGTAGTCATGACTTTTAGGATTGTATCGTAATGATCAGAGAAAAATATAAGCTGATACATTATATGCATTATTTTTCTTGCACTACTCCTGTCTGTTGGCATTCTGACATTTGGCTTGACCAGAATAGTTTCTTGCTATGGCTTCTTAATGCACTGGGAATCAGATGCAATGATCAGAAAGTGAAAGCCTTCATAGATTGGATCATGGATCTTTTCTTTATAAATAAAAAAAAAGATATGAGATAGCTGTCTAATATTTATTGCAGGCCATTCTTCCACTGAGGGGTAAAATTCTGAACATTGAAAGGAAGGATGAGGCAGCAATGTATAAAAATGAAGAGATTCAAAATCTAATTCTTGGTCTTGGACTTGGAGTAAAGGTTGAACAAAGTTTTTTTTTTTAATTATAGTTATTATTATTTCATTATTATTATTACAGTTATCGTCATCATCATCTAAAAAGAATAAGGTATGTAATCTTCTCTGTTTCAGGGAGAGGACTTTAAGAAGGAGGCTCTACGATACCATAAGATTATAATCTTAACAGATGCTGATATAGATGGTGCTCACATCCGTACTCTGCTTTTGACATTTTTCTTCAGATATCAGGTAGGGAACAGATATTTTGTGCAATTTTTTTTCCCCATGGTATGTAATAAACAGAAAAAGAGAAAGAAAAAAAGAACAAAACAAACCCGACTTATTTACAATGATTTAAAATTAATATCAAATAATGCAGTAGTTCTTGCTTGCAGAGAGCCTTATTTGATGAGGGCTACATATATGTTGGCGTTCCACCCCTTTACAAGGTTTGTATTTGTATCGGAATTAATCTTAGGGATTTTGAAGAATAGTATACAGTTAAGTCCATTGTTTTTGCTAAAATGACCAGGTTGAGAGGGGAAAGCAAGCAAAATATTGCTATGATGATGCTGAACTTAAAATGCTCCAGAGTTCCTTCCCTCCAAATGCATCTTATAACATTCAGAGGTTTAAAGGTTAGTATGAACTTGATGAAACTCAGGCTTATATGGTCCCTGCATATTGGTAACACAGTTAAATACACTGCTAAGGGCATATGTATTTGCAAGTGAGTAGGTCTTTTATGGGCATGAGCTGACCAGTGCCCACAACGGTCAGCTCTGCGTGCCTTAGAGACTATACTATCAAAATGATATGTTCTTGTTAACTATGAGGGGCAACTATATAGAGGAGATGACATTGTACTAGCGACTACTAGATGACTATAGTGAGTGGTAACTACATTAATGAGGCAACTTTGTGTGTAACTCTGTGCAGTTTACTAGATAAGGCAATTTATCTCCACTAGATCGTTTGTTTGATTATTAGAATTCATAGAATTATCTTTTCAACACATGTTTTGTTCCAAGCCTTGTGAAATTTGTTTATGCTAGATTTCCTGTTTGGACCAAAAGCTACCTTCTAAATTCTCGATCACCAACCATCAAGCACTCTTCTGTAGCAAGAGACAATATGAAACAGTACTAAGAACCTGCAATGATTATAGAGGAGATGATAATATTGCATGAGCAGATTACTGAATGAGTTCTTTTGATCTCGTGGTCATCTAATTTTTTATTGACCCCCATGTTTAAATTTTTGGTTGCGCCACTTGGTGTTCATGATTTTCTACTACTCTTGCAACTTTACTCGTGCTTCTTTTTCAAATATAAGGTGATTGCTATCGTTTTATCTACAAGATTATAAATTAACTGTTGCTGACTTCCATTTGACTTAAAAGGTGCTGAAACATTCTTTGTTTCTTTTGACTTTCTTGCACAACCACATTATGTGCGCATTCTTTATCCATTTTTGTTTTTTACTCAAGCTTGGCTCATATGTTTGATAATCCTAAAAAAAGATCTCATGTTTGAACATAAACAAGCTTCTACTCATAAACTAAACATGTGCAGCTCTACACATGGGTGTTCCTAGGCATCACACCCCAGACTAGGGTTATAACTGATATCATCCAGTCCTTCGACAATCATCTGTTCTATCAAGTAATCCGAAATTTGTTCTCCATCAAAATAAAACAAAAAGCTTCTACTTATCCTGGTGGTTGGACTTGGACTCTGAATTAGGAGACCATTAAAACTAACTAAAACCCTGGCACCATATAATCACAATTTTAATGTTTCTTCGATAAGGATAACCAGCTGTAATGCTGGCAAGGTTATAGGGCATTTGTGGATTGTGAATGAGACTGAGTTATACTGTGATATGTTGTGCCATATTTCTACTGTATAGTGGTAGAATCCCTAGTGTGACTGTGATCAGTGTATTGTTACAAGTTAAAGGGGCAACATCTGTTTCTATAGATAAAGTACATCACTATGTTTATTCCTTGCAAAGTTATTATGTTATTCAAGCTATGCATAACTGACCTTTCAGTTTGAATTAGCTATTTAGTTATTATGTTGGTATGGTTTCAATGCAGGCCTAGGGGAAATGATGCCCGCACAGTTATGGGAAACAACAATGAATCCTGAGCAAAGGCTTCTGAAACGATTAGGGGTTGAGGATGCTGCTGAGGCCAACATTGTCTTTTCGTCCCTTATGGGTGCTCGGGTAAGTAGAGCAAACATAAAGGTTATTGTTGAGTTATGATTCACTGAAGCTGTCTGGTGCTTATATCTGAATTCTAAGGGCTGAATTCTCTCTCTCTCTCTAAAAAACAACAAACAAAAACCTGGCTGGCTTCCAAGTTGTACCTTTTGTTTTTCTAAATCAAAAGTGTCAATTGAGGGATCCTCAAATAAGCTTATTTGAGGGTATATATATGGGTCAGGATCGGGGGACACACAAAAAGCCACAAATTTATACAAATTTTCAACCTTTAAACCAGTTTTAATGGCTAAGATTGCATTTGAAAAAAAAGTCAATACCCTCAAGTATATGATTAATTTGCCTTGGAATACGCCATTCTCTCTCCTCTCTCCTCACAAATTGCAATGAGAAACATTTGGTTTAATTTAATATGTTCTCAAAAGAAATTGTTTTTTAAAAACCCTTGTCAGTATTTTCATTTGAGATGGAGGAGGACGATGTGAAGTGAACAGCCATGGATTTCTTTCTTCAGAGGATGAGTTTTCATACCCATTTCTTTTTTGACCTGCAAGAAAAAGTTAGCTAAATATAAATCATTTGAGAGCATCTTCTCAATCTACTGACCCAGCTATTACCCAAATATACATAAAGTTTTACAGACTTTTCTTATCAAGTTAAAATCTTGTTTCTAATCTGGATTTGGAAGATAAGGATAACTTCTTCAATTTAATTTCTTTTCTTGTCTTTTCTTTTTAAAGTCGAAAAGAAACTTATTTTAGAAATTTAATTTTTTATATATCGAAGATAAGGATAACTTCTTCAATTTAATTAATCTCCTCTCTCCCGTGTTTTCAGTTTTTTTTTAGTAGTAAAATCCTTCTTCTCCTTCAATTTCGTCCCTGTAAAATATGTTCTTGTGCCATTCTGGAAATGAAGTAATACATAGATGACATGCACCCAAAACTGCAAACTTTCAATTTTCAATTTCCTCCTTAATAAGTTAATATCTCTGTAATCCTTCAGACTATTAACAAATATATTTCGGATTTGTCTTGGTTCCTGCAAGATATATCTACAGTTTGAGTATCTAAGGCATGACAATCCTCTTTGGTGTGTTGTGAGACAATCCTCTTCTAGGCCATACAATTCTCTTTTTTCTGATAACTTCCATAACACAAAAGACAAGGCAAAATTTTTTTATTGGAAGTGAGACCACCATCTACCTCATTGTTTTTCCAGAATAAAACAAGAAGGGTTTTGTTTTTGTCAAAGAAGAAGAAAGGTAGAAAACACGGGAGGGAGGAGAGAGAGAGAGAGAGAGAGAGAAAAGACTGAGCTATTAAATATTGTCATTCCCGAAAAGGGAAGAATACAAGAGGTGTAATAATGAAAAGTTATATTAGCATTCATCTCCACCGTTGAAAGTGGTAAGATCTAAAGGTCTTAAAAGTGTGTCAAAATTTGTGTTAAAAAATGTGTCCCCGATCGTGACCCTCCCATATATAAAAGAATGGAACTGAATTGCCTTTGATTTTGTATCATCTTATATGTACCCGTTTTAAGGTTCTGGTTCCCAGCTTTCATTAATAACATATCATTGAGTGAAATGCCAGGATTGACATGAAATTGTGCTTATTTATATTTTAGGTGGACTACCGGAAAGAACTCATAAAGAATTCTGCAAGCATGGTCAACCTTGATCAATTAGATATTTAAGGGAGCCACTAATCCAGAGAAGACGAGTTGTGAAACTGTTACCAGTTTGCAGACAAGCAGAAACTCTTATCACAGTTATCAAACAAAGGTTTTTTTTGTTGTATTTTTTGATGTACGGACTTGCTCCCTTTTAGCGGGCAGGTTGCTCCATAGTGGGGCAGAGTTTAGGTAGGGTTTTAGAGGTTTTGTTATTTAGTGTAGAGAATGCTGTTTACTTTTATATATGATTTATATTATTTGCATTGGCATGGCCAACTGTTCAATTTCTTGAAATCTTATTATTTATTCAAATGTTGCGAAATGCGGGTAGATGAGGCTCAAAAATATATTGGGATGGCAATGAAGATTTGAAGGCCATAGATTGAGGATGTGGTAACTTATGGTTTATTGATTTTCTATGTTTTTTTTTTCATATTAATATTTTGCAAAGATACATGTATTATTTACATATTTTAATTCGTATTAATGAAAACAAAAGACTATAAATAACCAAGTTTAAACAAATAACTTCAATTTTATATAATAGTCGGATTTATTGAATGTGTTAGAGCATTAACAATGGGGCTCCTTAAACCACCTTCTTAGACAAATTTTAGGGAGGAATTGTAAAAATTCAACTCCAACCATGCTCCCTATCCACCTCCTAAAATAGAGTCCTCTAGGAGCTCTTAAATCTAAGGAGAGAGAAAGGATTCCTAGTGGCTTCTTATAATTTAATGCTGTTATATTTAATGAGTATTTCAAACTTTTATTTAATGATAACTATTTTTTTATATTTTTTAATAGAGATGGACCAAGAGTTATAGCATTTATGACTCTCCAAATTAGAGAGTATGGTTGGAGTTGAAATTTTTTAGAGAGCTCCTAAAATAGCTTTCTTATATTTTTAGCTATGAAATAGAGAGCATCATTATGGATGCTCTTATACCCGATTTGTATTGTACTAGTTGTGCTACATGTAAATGGCATGTTATGATCGCTATGTTTGAATGTCATAGTATGCTAAAATTCAGTGCCTATTTTTTCGGTTGCTACAAAGAAAAAAACCAACACTCCGTCCTTGGACCTTTAGTGGAGAGAATATGCTGCAAGGATTCGAATACGTTGGAAAGTAGTCTTAAAAATATGAACTCTTCCTCCTTTTGAAGAAACGAACACCACCAAAACACCAAGACTGCCCCAAAAATCAAAACACTCTTACCTCAGCGGTGCCTTGAAGGTAATCCAGTAAAGCCCTTCACCCAATTTACCTCAATGTGAGTAGAAATCCCTTATTAGATTTTATTTTTATTTTTGTTTGAATTTGAGCATCTGAGTTCTTAACGCTTTGAACTTTAAGGTTTTCAATGCATTAGAAAGGAGGTCTTGTTTGTAATTTTCTTTATTTCATCTTCTGTGACTGAAAATGATATGGTTCAGTTATGGGAGCTCCATTTTTGTGACTGAATGACTAAGATGAACCATCAAAATTGTGTTCTGATATAAAAGATTTCTGCCATTTCTTTTGTGGCAACAGCATTTCCATTTACAAACCATTTTCTCATTTATGTTTCGATTCGATTAACATAATCAAAAGGTTATAAGAAACGAAATAAACATGCCTGTGGAGAATGTGATGCATAAAATTAAAAAGTGCCTTGAGAAATGAAACCTCTTTGAGGACTGCTTTCTTAAAGAACCTTCAAATCTATAAGATTTTTCAAAAAAGTCTCTCCAACAATGGAGCCAGTCTTAACAAATACAGCAGGACAGCCAATTGGAGCTTCTACTGTGGCTTCAACACCCTGCCTTCCAAAATGTTTTCCAGTCCATATATGTTGCCAAGTACAACTTTCTCCTGTTGGAAAATAGGCCTTGACGTTATTTTTGCCCTTGTCTAGGACGGGCACCACTAGAATCTCAGTACCGACCAAAAACTGGTGGTAGCTCAAACTGTGCACATGTTCATCATCTGGGTAATGCAGAAATAGGTGGCGGCATACAGGAAGACCTTTTTGAGCGGCTTCCTGCAATGAAGGGAGTGAAGTTTGTCAGATTTTCCGGTGAAGTTACTAGATGCTATATACAATTAGTACACAAGAATTATGGAATTACCTGAACAAGCTGGACTCTGTAGAACCTCCAAGCTTTATAGATTTTAGCAAAGCGTGCAAAATGGGATAGAGTCCGGTCATTGGAGTAGAATTGGCTGTTGCAAGATGGTTTGTTTCCCTGGTTGTAGAAGAAATTTAAATCAGTAGCTGATAAGATCATACATGTTATTGCATTTAAGTGGAGCAATTAAAATGTTCTGACAAAAAATTCATGAAAAGCATTATTAGTTATAGCTGTCAAACCTTGCTTCTTTATTGGCAATGTATCTACTATCTCTAATTGTTTTTACATTGTAAGTGTGTGCTGAGTATTCGGCAGCTCATGCAAATTAACTGATCTATATACCAACCTTCTTTATTCTCTAATGAAAGCTTAATCATGTTAGAGTTATTAGCTTCATCTAATATCAGTCATGACAATGATACATTCAGTAAAAGGTTTGATCCAGGATGTAGCAAGATTGTAGTATTGTTTTTCTCAATTTTACTTAGTAATGGTGATGAGTAATGACAATAATGATGCTTTTGTATTTCAGGTGTCAGACATTGAACTTACTTCGTGTGTCCGGAAAACAGTTGTGAAAGCATTTAGCTCCATCCATCGCAAAAGCAACTCTTCACTTCTTCGGTAATTAATAAACGGTAAGTTTACAGCACAGTACCCTCCAATATCACTGTGATTAAAAGCATACCCAGAAATTCCACTGCTGAGTAGACCAACAACAGCACTCTTTATTCCATCATGAGTCTGCCAACTTACCATTTGGTCTCCTTCCCAAAATAGCATCCCCCATTTGGGACTATCTCTGAAACCAGCCCTCATAAAAAATACCAAGGCCTCCTCTGGGTCTTCTACCTCCTTACCCACGCGGTTAGCTTTCCATTCGTCTACAAACTCTCTGTTTATTTGAGCCCACAGCTCTGGGTATTTGTTGTGGGCTGAAATAGGATCTTCACCTGAAACGGTGAGTCATAATCATTAGAATACCCTAAATAGATTTTGGAAATATTAAGTGCAAAACAAAACACTATTAGCTTTGATTGCTATGTCATTCTGGAAGAACATCTTGACAGTTTGATAGGACTGAATGAAACTTTCAGAACGTAGGGGAGGGTAACTGACAAAATACTGTTTTTCTTTGAGCTGAAAAGGGTAAAGTGAACCAACCAGTTGCAAGATGATTGAAACCCTTATTAGAAGCTCTGACAGAAAACATACTCATTCCTAATGCTTCGATTCTATGAAAGAGGCTTAACTAATAGTTTAGTAGTTAGTATGACTGTATTACAGACACAAGGAAATAACCCCTTGAGAAAATTTGTTACAAAAAATGTCAAGCCCGACTCATCGAAAAATATAAATAAATACGAATTCACTCGAGTCTCTAGTTTGCTCATTCTTTTGCTCTTGGCATCAGAACCCAGCATGATCAAAGTGATTGCCAGCTTAAGTGGACTGTTTTGAAGAATCAAGTTGAGATATAGAACCTGAATAGAGGGTGGCATCCACAGGCAGGCCTTCACCAAAATCAGCCATCCATCCTCTGACTCCATCATCCACCATTTCCTGAAGATTCTGCTTGAACCAACTTGCAGTATCTGGATGTGTCAAGTCCAACATTCCTACATCAAAAGCTGTATTTGGAACCATGTATGGCTCTCCAAGCTTGTCTTTCACTAAAATGTCCAACTTCTTTGCTTCCTCAAAGAGGTTTCTTCTTCTATTTGGCTTCTCATGACACTGAAATCAAGTAAAAGCTTTCAAACAAAGTTACAGTTTTTATTCCTATCAGCTCAGATTTGGCTCCAGGAGAGACATTGCAATCATTTCACTTAAGAAAGAAAAGAACAAGATCAGAAGAGCATGTTTGCTCTTAGGATAAATGATGGCATAAATCTTCGTACAGTGATGTAACATACTAATTGTTAAGGGGTGAGTAATTGCGAGAATTGTATTAGAAGAGTTTATTGAGAAGCATCATTGAGGGAGACGATATTTACCGGAGCTAGACATGGGTTGCAGTACGTCATCACTTTGATATGCTGAACACTAAGATCTTTAATTAGTTGTTGCCATCCTGTATACCTTATTGAATCTACTTCCCAATTCCACCACAGTTGTGAACCAACCAATGTCTCTCTCTGGCCTACCCAATCCTGTGCAACAATTATTACAGGGTTAAAATATATATGCAAAAATCTGCAACTTCCAACTACAGTAATTCTAAACTTTTCCAAAATGTACCTCCTTTGGAAGCAAACTATAATTTAAATGCATATAATTTGAAATGGCTCAGTAACTGATATGGATATTTAGATTTGCAATACAGATCCATTGCAAGTCTTGAGCAAATAATTGATGTTGAGCAAAAGAGACGAAAAAAAACTATGATTTTGTATGTTCTGGATATCTTGTTTATGTGCATGTTTGCATGCCCGCATATATTTAAACGTATTTATATTATTTGTGGTGCAGAGACGTGCATTACCTGCAACCAAAATGCTGAAATAGGAGCATTGTAAGTCTTGAGCTCATTCCAAATATGGCGTACAGATTCTGTGCCACCCTGCATGCCAACAACAGCTCCAGAAATAATCCAGTCAGGAAGTTTAGGAGGTCTCCCAATGGTCTCAGTGAAACACTCAATGAGCTCAGATGGTGAAGTTCCATGCAATATCCGCCCTTCAACTGAATTTCCATGTATCTGCAAGCTCCAGTATACAGAAAATGGGAAACTGCAAGTTTAAGATCTTGAATGAGACCAGTTTTGTTTTTTACTTCAAAAGCATCATGGATCTTTTTCTCTAGCTCTTAGATCTTTATTTATTTTAGAAACTCTTGTATTTACTCCTCTGACATCATATGTAAATGCTAATCCTTCCCTTGTTCTTGCTAATGACTGTTGGCCTCAAATTTTGAAATCAACTTTGAATTTCTTTTGTTTGGATCAATTCCAAATTTAAAATGGCATTATGACAGCAAGATTCAAAAGTTATGCAACAATACCTGTATCTGAACTCTATCTTGCTTTGTTAGATCAAATATGGAATAATCATATCCTTCGAGGTAAAGAGACCTCATCTTTGAAGTCATATAGAATGGAGAAGGAGCGTAGGTCGTACTCCAATCGCCCCCAGCCCTGCAATGGCGATGAAATGTATTGAAATCAAAACCTGTCTAAGTCTGAAATGTATTGAAATAAAAAACTGTCAAGTCATTATCTAATTAGAATCAGATGGTTGAACAGCTAAGCTAGCCTTCTGTGTACCTGTAGCTGATCAAGTTAGCTGCAAAGGTAATAGGTTGATCCCCTCTCCCAATACCTTGTTCCTGAACCAAAATGGGCACCCTTTTACCTTTAAAATCCATGTGAGAGAATTGCTCCCCAAAACCATAAAATCTCTCATTTTCTTCGCTTGAATATGTCAAGCAAACCCTGTTGAATTCTTTGAATTCTTCAGCCTTCAGTTCCTCTAACTCTTCCTCTGATGAGGAAACAAACACAAACCCTCTTGGCCTTGCAGAGGACCAAAACCACCTAAGCCTGCGTTTCTGGAACTGTCCCAGCCTTCTCCTAAAACCCTTGTATCTTCCTGAAGCAGCTGGAGAAGCTTTTGTGCGGAATTCAAAGTTGGGTTGCCCAAGCTTCACTTGGAATCCAATTTGATTACGGTTTTTCTGCTCAAACAAAACCCAATACCTTGCACAAGTAGAAGGTCCCTTTCCCTCAAATTGTGCATTTTCAAGAGTTCCATATTTATGAGAATGCTTCTTCTTCCTTCTCATGTTGAAAACCCAGCCAGTTACAAGCACCATAGGGAATTGGGTACCTTTAAAATCTGTTTTCTGGTCCAAATCCAAAAACCCAGATGGAGAATCTTGATCTTGAGCCTCTAGAGAGTGATCAAACTGATCGATCACCCTTATATCCAGAATGGTTTGGTGATGGCAAACCAAATGAAGCTTTCTGTCCTTCACAACGAAGGAACCCCTGCTTTCCTCCACCTCTGTTTCTGCCAATGCTGCAGAAACAAAAGCTTGTCCTGGAATGGTGGACCAAATGGCTCTTTTGGGCTGCGATTGGTGATAAATTGAGAGAGACCCACCATTGTTGGAGCTCCAAGAGAGCTGAAAATCCTTGCCAATTGAGAAATGCTGGTGTGAAGGGACTGTTTGGGAATTGAACAAGAGGTTCCCTTGTAAGAGAGGGAGAGATGCAGGTGTGGAAGGAAAAGGATTGTTGAAATGTTTGTGGTGTTTTTTGGTGATTTTGAGGGTTGTCATTTGGGATTAAGGAAATCAAGAAAGAGATGATGGTGCATGCAAATGCAATCTTAAATTCCTATGTATATTTTGTTAACTTACTTGCATAAAATGAGAAAATTTTCCATGAGCTAGTTTTGTTGGAGATGATCATTCATAGATGCACAAACGAAAGAAAAGACCTCTACTTTAACGTTTGCAGACAGTTTTAGTCGAGGATGAAAATTGAGAAAGGTAGCCATTGACTTGTACAAGTTTTGATTTCATGGACATGCCAACAAAAAATGTGTCCAAACTGACCAAACTACAACATGTCCAAATTGAATTTCCTGTCTTGCGCCCACTTGGTGAGGAAGGTAGTGTCTACTTCCTTCCCCGTCTTTTCTAACTGTGTTCTTCTGTTACTATAATTTTACTTCCGTACAATCTGGGGTGATTTCTTCGAATTTTCTTTCTCCCAATATGGTTTGTATAAAAACATAACAGACTTCTTATTAAAAAAAAATGGTGTTTTCTTGCTTTCTCTAGTATTTTTATTAGGTCCCAACTTTGATGGGATGAACCTTTTTTTCCACCCCATTTAGTCAGTACTACCCTGTTATTTAATTAAAGTTTCGCTTAATAATGAATATTTGATCAATGATACATGAATGCAGTGGCGGATTCACGTTGGGACAAGAGGGGTCGGACGACCCCTTGGAAGGCTGGAAATTTGGCAAGGGAGTCCATGAAAGCCCCCTTGGACAGCTGCTGGAAGCCCCCTTGTATGCACACAATGTGCTCGACGAAATGCCCCAACGAAATGTCCTGCGCAGCTGCGCTGCGCGTAATTTTTTTTTAAAACCAGCCTTGCCAAACGACGTCGTTTGGTCAAGGCTCAGTCAAATTTTTTTTTTAATTGACCTGGCCTCAAAACGACGTCGTTTTGGGCCAGGTTTTTATAAAAAAAAAAAAAAAAAACAGAACAGCACACACGCACAGCAGCTCTACACAGATTCATTTTCTCCAAACCTTTCATTCCCAATTCCACAGCCCCTCTTCCCATTCTCTCAAACCCTAACCTCCCAACCTCCCAACCTTGGACAACCTCCCAACTTTGTAGAAAAATTTCAGAACTTTTACACTAAGCCCCCTTGGCTACATAATCCTGGATCCGCCACTGCATGAATGGTAATTTTGTTTAGGCCTTCTAATTTAAAGACGACATCCTCAAAGAAGTGAAATTGATGATATTGTTTTAGTACTAAATGGGAAAGATTTCGACTCTCATTCTTCATTTTTTATGCATAAAAAGTTAACAAAAGAAAGTCGTAATTTTTCTTTTCTTTTATGTTTGTGTTTCTTTTCAATTGCGTAACAAATAATTGAAGTCAACATTATCCAATTGAAATGTGCAAGTTGCATTTACCAAGCTTTGCTCTTTTGTGTAGCATTATTCTCTTTTGCGTGAAGCTTGAAATCACAAGAGCTTGCATTTTCCAAATGAAATGAATCTCAACTCCGTGGAATAGTATTTGTGCATCACAGTGCATGCGGTCCTATTTATGCATCTAGGTTCCTTTGAATGAACCTGGACGCAAAAACAAGCACCATTCATTCCCACACACACACCCATGCACAGTGCAATTTTGGTTTAACATTTTTTGTTTTCTTTGAAGAAAAATCTGTTTCATGTTTGCAGATTGCTCATTCTATTTTGTCCCTCGACTTGTGTCATTGAAAATGCATGTGCCCATTTTCCATGGAAATGTACATGTATTGAAATGCATGTGCACGTGCGATGAATGCTTGGCTAGCCGTCCCTTTTTTATTTTAATTTTTCTTAAAAAGACAAATACAAATATATGTTTGAGAGTGCTTTTGAAAGGATTAAAAGTGATTTTTGACAATTAAAAGCGTTTCTGACAATCAAAAGCGTTTCTGACAGCTTTTAATAGTAAACTTTAAAAGGGCTTCTGTGTGAGCGCACTTTCTAAAAAAATACTTGAATTTCTTATATAAAAAATTTATTTTTTAAAAACATTTATGAGTAAAAGTGCTTCCTAAAAAAACAGTTTGAAACGAGCTTCGTTTGTATTCTCCGGCTAATGAATTGCAATGCAAACCTACATGCTTCCTCACTTTAATAGAATATAATATTCCAATAATTGTCAACTTCATACTTTACCCTCCGTTTCATACGGACTAGAAGTGTGATCTCTGAGTATATCCTAAAATTGGCTCCAATTAATTATTTAGCTTTTCCCTTCAAGCTCTTGACCCAACAATAATAATTAATTAACTAGAAAACACTCCACTAAAGAATTTAAGCTACATTTTCCAAAAGTTAGAAGATTTTTTACAACGCCCAGCAAGACTCAGTAACGAAAACCCCACCCCTGTCATTATATACGCGAACTATATTGGTAATGAATTAACAATTGTTGCCTAATTGATGTCAAGCACATGTTTATGAGATTCACATTAATATGTTTTTATGGAAGACCCCTTTAAATGTATCACGTTATATAACTAAAGGAAATTGTAAAGAGAAACGAGTAGAGGAAGATAGTAGAAATTAGTCTCTAAAACTTGTCATCTTTTTCTTTGCTAATCATCTATTTATAGGCTTACAACGATAAGAAGCTAACCCACAAATTATGAGTTAAAGACTAATTACAATACTAATAACATAGGTTACAATATATCAAAATGTGGAGGTAATTGATGTAATGGTGATCATCCACATTCTATGTATTTATAACATCACATATTTTATTGCATTTGGAATTGTTCATAAAGGCCAAAGACTTTGAAGGAGTTGGATTTCCAAAAGATGTAATTTGCTGAAGGTATTGGTAAAGTAGAACAGTTGTGAAGAGGTTCGGGTCGGGTAGATATTTGGTTCTACTATTACACCTCAGGGTAAATGCTTTTAGCCACTTAAAATACAAGCGCCTGCATTTCGATTTTCTTCTATTCCGAAAAATTGTAAAAAATTCAACCATGCACAAAGCTGCAGTTGATGAGCAAACAGTCGAGTTATGCATTCAAATCAAGAATGACTTAAAGGGATCTAAAGAATTGTACTTTAGAATCAAAATCGCACATTCATGCCCTGCAACCCTGCAAACCTCACAGCAGCAAGATGGTCAAACTCAAGCTCAACATCGCTAAGTAGCCACAAGGTTTTGCCTTACATTAAAATGATCCTCCAACATGGAAAAACTAATTTCCGAATATAAGATTGAAATAGATAGAAAAGACAATTTAAAACCTCATATGCTGAACCTACAAATTTACTGGTAGATAGTTGCTCACAGATCAAGGATTCAAGGTACACATCTATGGTAAACTACTGGATACCAAGAGGAGCCATCAAATTCCTCAATCAAGCAAATCCGATGCCGCTGTCTTCTTAAATGGATCAACTTGTGCCAGCTGTGCCAGTAAAGATTTGTTGGGAAATATATTATCTGCCTTCATCCTCTCCCAGATTCCATAAGGTGAAGTTTTGGCATTTATGTAGGCCTGAATTAGAGTTTGGAACTGACGAAGTCGAGCCATATAACCAGCCTGTCTCATCCTATAAAACATCTTTTCTGCGTTATGGGTATCACCTTTCTTTGAATATTGCTCCATAATGGTCATGTAAGAATTGAACAGTGGCTTCTTCCGGTTCGTCTGGGCAGCCTTCTGCAACATAGAGTCAGCCTTTTCAAGCTCACCTGCTTCCACATAGAGTTTCACAAGTGCATCCCAAGTTAACGGGCCGATGTCACATTTGTTATCTGCCATACGCTTAACAAGATCTTTACCCTTGGTGAGCTTCTTTCCATTTGCATAGACCTTCAAAAGCACATAATAATGCCTTGAAGAAAGTTTCTTAAATGTATTTGACATCTTCTCAAAAACTGCCTCTGCTTCTTCAATTTTATTCAACATTCCCCAAGCTTTAATTGCAGCCATGAACTCTTGAAGCCGAGGATTTGACTCACAGACCTTCCAAACTCTCTCTACTTCATCAACCTGTCCCAACTCAGCATAAAGAGGAAGCAAAGCTTGACAAGCCCAACGGTTCTCTTTTAAGTTTCCGCCTTCCATATCTTTCAAAACTGCCTCAGCTTTTTCTTTAAGCCCGCCAGCAGCGTAGTGCTTAGCCAAGATGGCTTTTACAGTGATGTCTGGCTCACAGCCTTCAGCCTTCATTGTCTCGTAAATTTGATCCATTCCAGTCATGTCATTGGACTGGCCTTTGGTATCTATTAAGAGTTTATAAGTAAAGGCCGTCGGCTTGACATTTTCTTTCTCCATTAACAGTAATACATCTGCCATTTTCTTCTTGTCAAGCCTCTTGTAGAGGAGTAGCAACTGGTTGCAAGTAAATGGTGTGACTGGGAATTCCAGGTCCTTCATTTTGTTGAAAATTTCTTCAGATTTCTTCAAATTGTGGGTAGAGACAGCATATGCCAACAGGGTTCGGTAAATTACCTCACCTCTAAAGGATGCTGGGATTGTCTCAATGTATTTCTCTGCCTTATAGAGGCCACGTACTTTGGCAATTAAGTCAACGCGAGATGCATAATCTCTTTCAACAAATTCAATCTGCTTATGTTCCTCCAACCACTCTGAAAGCTGCAAAGTTGACAAAGCATCACACAATATCAAAGTTCCGTGACCACGAATTCATGCTTTTAAGGAACTAGGAAGCAAACACAAGAAAAGAAGATGCATTTGTGGTCCAAGAATACATACTACCATTCTCATTATATATCTATTGAGAAAACAAAACTGAACATGACGTACAACTATGACAAATTTGTTCTGGTTTAAATCAAACTATACGATAAACAATGGGAGCATAAGTGGCCAAATGAGAATGCCATAGTTATTTCAACATAAACCACAGAATTTCATCAAAAGTATCTGACAATTCATGACTTGAATGACTATTTTTCTTTATCTGCCATAAAAAATTAAGAAAAAGGACTCAAAGCGATAAAATTAATGATGTCACGATTTAATATATCAAAGCGATAAACAGAAAAGTCTATTAACATAATCAGTACTTATAAGTTATATGCCACTGAATTTCGCAACCCAATTGCACTTTCTCTAGTTGCAGGGGGTAATCATACATTTTCCTTTATAGAAACGAATAAAATACTCAATAGTCAGTACTAGAACCAGAAAGCACAAACCACATTCAACATTTGAAACCCTCTTTGTAAAGCAAATTACAAGCGCTAAAAATTACTGTAAACCGATGGTAGACAATAATTGTTAAACCATAATGTCTTGAACTTAATAACTAGTCCTCAAGACTGTATGACAATGATATAGTAAAAGGAAAATAAGGAGAAACATGTGAGAAGCAAAGACTTTCACCAGACTCTGAAACAATAATGGATTTAATGGGACCATGAAATTAGAATTTAGACAAAAGTTTAAAGACAATGGTAGAAAATATATTAATCATTATAGGTGACATATCTTAAGAAAAAGAAAGAGATCTTTGAATTAAGGACATGCTCAAACCAAACAGGAAAAGGGCAATAAGTCAAACTTTAAAAGTAATGGTTCATAAAAAGTTCTCACTTTGAGGATGGATGATTCTAATAGTAATAGAAAACCCAGCCATACCACGTTACCTTCTGGTTACAAGTCCTCTACATCCTCTTTACATACAACAGGGCTGAACTTAAGATTATTTTCTAATAATAGATAGATTAAAAGTAACATTTCTGTTAACTTTCCAAACATAAAGATCACGAAATCGAAATATTGAGAAGATATAATGATTTATGAATATGATAACTCATCTGTTAGACACAAAAACTTAATCTGTAAATGGACATGTTCGAGACAAAAACCATACAGTCCATTGTCTGTTTTACTTTAAAAACAAAGAAAATCCTGGTAAGCAAGAACTAAGTAGACCTGATGCAGTAGCTACAGCTTGGTTAGAAAAGCATCCTCTTTGGAAGCCTAAGAATAAGCCCATTCGGCCAACTCAAAAATTAAAACATTTGAGTCAAGGGGGAAATTCCATGGTAGTGCAAGAATCAGGAAAATAATGAAATTAATAACTAAGTCAAGAGTCTATTTATTTGGGTCTTATGAAAACACAATGTCTTTAAGTTTTATAGGATTCTCCTATGATTTTAATATTTCAATGAATCATTTGCTATTTGTAGAAGTCATTGAATGTTCTATTTGAAGCCTAAAAATACGGCTATCTGTTGTGAGCAGATCAGACTGGAATGAATGAAAATTAAAGGCTTGTGGAAGGCTTGGTGCTTTGTGTGCCTTTTATCTTCTCTCTCTTCTTTCTAAATTCTTCTTGATAACTCTTGTCTTCTCTAAAATTACTGCAATCTCAACCTTCTTTGTTCTCTAAATATTTTATTTCTCCAAATTTCTATCATTCTAAACCCACGCCATACTCAAACACTAACCCTTGTACTGTCCTGCATCAAGACCTGTTCAATATTTACAAACATACAGAACTATGACTAAAGATTTGCATTATTATCTGAGATATATAAGTTTTTTGGTGGAAACAATATGTGCATGGTGGCAGGGAGACATGCTGTCATGGGAATCTTTTATGTTGGCGTGAATGGAGAGGAGTTGAAGAATTTTTTAGTGACCATGGGATGAGGAGGGAGGTGGACCTTCCATGGAATAAAGTTAGTTTTCGGATTTCCCTTTCGGAGTTGTACCTTTAAAAGCTATAATTCTATGATTGGATTTCTGCTGCACACTACTTTTTGTTGGTCTTTTGCAATGTAAGGTTGGTTAGCTAGGTTTTGCAGTCTTTGTTAAATTGTTTAGCCCGAACCTTCTACTAGAACATTGTCCTCTGTATTATTCTATTATTTTACAATGAAATTCTGTTCCTAATAACTTGTCCTCTGTATTATTCTATTATTTTACACTGAAATTATGTTCCTAACAGAAAAGAAAAACCAAAGTCTAAAGACAATATATTATGTACCAACACATGGAACGTAACATTTTGGACAACAGAAAAAGACCAACCCCTAGCTATACAAAACATTTTTGGATATTTGAGTTTGATGCAACTGCTATATTTAACAAATTCACACACAATGCTGCAGGAAGGCTCACAAAGCAGCAGCTATGTTCAGATATGTCTCTTCTGTGATAATCAGCTATGTTGTGATATTGTGTAGTATTATAATATATACACTAAAATCCAAAAGGATTTTGACAGAACAAATTTATGCAGCTAAGACCAAAGAAAAACCATTGATATTATTGTCTAATTATCAACATCTTTACGTATATATAGAAATAAAGTCAAATCACCTGTAATGCCCTCCCAAACATTTGACGCTTGCGAAAATTGAACATGGCCAGCGATATCTCTGCCCTATTTAGATCATTTCCTGCTTTAACCCACTTATCAAGAGCTCCATGAACAGAGAACGCTGGGAAAGCTAAAATGGCCTTGAACAGTTCTGAAACATTCCTTTTCCTTGGTGATCTTTTCTCAATTGAATCAGCCCCATTCTCTGACAACTCCAACTCATGTTGAGAAGGCTCAACTTCTTCTTCATCTTCAGAGAGTTCTGGTTCAGAAATTAATTCATCTTCATGTTGGGAAGCCTCAGCACTAGGTAGTGTTTCTAGTTCAGAAAACCCATCTTCCAAGTCATCTTTCTCTCCACTGCTTTCTGCACCAGCTTGTGAAGAAAAGCTGCGTCTATCCACTGAGAAGTTCCAAGAAACTTGTGTTGTGTAGTATAATCTCTTGGATGACAGGCATCCATCAGGCATTGATTTACAGGACTCATGGAAACAAGCATCCCCTTGTCCATAGGTGATTGGTAGCTCCAAATTAGCACAACATGCACGAGAACTTCTTATGTTAAATGCTTGGCTCCTGGACGTAAAAGGAAAACTAAGTATCACATTATATCACAAAACAAAATAATAGGCAACATAACGTAACCAAAAAATAAAGAATTTTACTAGCACACAGCCTGCAAAAAAGCAAAATGAAATAAATAAAAATAGCAGGACATATATACTAAAAATGATATACATTATAAAATTCATAAGATGGTAATGGGAGTCAAGCTTCTACTAGTACAATCATATTATGAATTCCTGTGAGACACAAGAAAGATAACATTGTATGTTTAAGAAATATTACAGAAACAACGGTAACTTCTCTAGTTGTTATTCTCTATATTAAGATATCCAGAGAGATACAACATCAGAAATTATGTTGCCATATCTCATAACCAGTAAGACAATTTTTAATAGGGTAGGATAAAAAGAAACTAACTTACCCAGTCTCCTTCACTCCATGAATTCCATTCTTTTTCCTCTGCTTTTGTATTTGCTTTTAGAAAGGTAGCATGTAGAAAACATTTATTTTTAATATCCTTCAGAAAATTCTCTCTTACATTTCCGATAGGGTTAACTAATTGCATATACAAGATAAACTTACACTAGTAAACAAAATTCAAAAATAAATAAAATAAAATAAAAACACAGACGCCCATAATCCACGCTCTTAAGTAGGAAGACCCTAAAACCTGTGAAACCCATAATTTAAATTCCGTCCCTAAAACCTTTAAAACTACTACGATGAACACAGGAACCCTAGAACGAAAGAGTTACATATATACCTGAGAGGAAGAGAAGCACGACGAAGAGCCCACATGGCGACAGTAAGCAAATCAGAAACCCCTAGCAGGGAAAATGGAAATGGCGGTGCTGATTTAAAGAAAAAACGAAACCTCAGCTCAGAACCTCTCTCTCTCTCTCTCTCTCTTAAACCCTAAACCCAGTTTGGTGGGCTGGCTTGGACTGTATAGTGAGCTTCCATATTAGTAAACTAGTACACTATATAGTGAACTTAAACTGAAGCTCCCAAGAAATTAACCCTTACCCATTTTTGCTTTGGGTAAAAAAAAAAAATCATAAAAACCCTATGGGCAGGAGAGAACCAAATACAGAGCCCAAATATGAGAAGGCTGAACAATGAATGAAAACAAAGGTTAGCCCAAACGGATAAGGCCCAAACCAGACAGAAAAGAACCACTCCTAAAGCTAAAGGCGAAGGATCTCTTCTGTTCTTCCCTGACGCACAAGAAGGAACTCTTCTGCTGTTCCTTCACGCACAAACGTCGATTCAAACAGACGAATCTGAGAGCGTGATTATTTTGACGCACAGCAAAGCATTGGTGAGTCCTCTTCTTCTGTCTTCTATTTCTTCGTCTTTCTTCTCCCCAATCAAAAGCTTTGGGAAAGAAAACCCTAGCCCCCTTTTCTATTTTGTCGAACCAGGAAGGAGATAGAGGGTTGAGGTTAAAGTTAGGGTTTTGGGTATGTGTTTGGGCCCTATAAATTGCCTTAACGTGAGCTGAGTTTTAATAGTTTCATTTTCCATGCTAACTCAGGTGGTAGCTCTCATGGATTTGAACTTAGACTCTCCACCCGCTGCAGACAGTGGTGATGCAAAAACAGCATTTCGCAAGCCTGCAACTGATGCAGCCAACAGGAAGTATCGGCGCCGTTCTCCAGTTGGCGGTTCATCTCCCTCTGATGGTCAGTTTTCCAAATTTTTTGTTTCCATTTTCACAAGTTAAAATGGTGCGCTGAGGATTATCGAAAGGCTTTTTTTTATAGTGAATTTGGCAATTTGACTTAGCACTTAATGTATAAGTGGTGGTGCTGATTCTACTTACTGCTCTGCATATTGTAATTTGATGCTTGAAGTTAGTAGAAGGACGGTTGCATCAATTGATTTCTTTCGTTCAAGTTTTCAATTTTATCAAAATGCATGCACAGTCGGGTAATCTAGTGACTCAGAGGTGGAATGATATGGGGTTTTTTTTTTGTTTTTTTCATTTTCGAGTCAAAATATGGGTCATTCTAAGAAATCTGTTGATGTTGTGCAAAAAAAAAAAAAGGTTTCCATTAACATTAATTTTTTTTTTTCCAGGGAGTCCTATGCATGAGCATAACTGTAGCCCAAAAAATTCAAGGGAAGACCCTGGAAAAGTCTCTGAATATCAAACAAGAAGAAGAGATGATGGGAGGGAATTAGAGAGGGATTCAAACAGGAGGTATTATGGAAGAAGCAGTGATTCCTACAGGCATTCTGATAGACAATCCTCCAGAAGTTTGCATGGGTACTATAAGCATGATGACTGCATCAAACATGACAAACACGCTGATGAAGAAGATAAAAATTATCAGAAGTTATCTTCTCGTTCTGGTAGGGAGTCAAGAGGTAGTGCTTATTATGATCATATTAAGTCAAGAGAATATTCAAGAAATTTGGACAAATATTCTCGTGATAAATATGATGGTTCTGGATATAGGAACAAAGATAAAGATAGAGAATCTTCATTTCCTGAGAACCAGAAATATAAAGATAAGGACTCATCGTCTCAGAGAGTTGGATCTGGCAGGAGACATGGACATTTTGAAGAGATGGAAAGGGAACGAGACAGGCATGCATTGGACAGAGATGTTCAGGATGAGAAAAAGGATTACCGTAGGAATTCAGGTGATTATATAAGTGAACGGATTTTCTCATATGAAGAGTCCAAGGGGCAACGAAGTGACTCAATTTCCAGGAGAGATGAAGGTAAACATCGCATGAAAGAAGGTTACAAGAGCGAATTAAAGGAATTGGATGATGACAACGTTTCCAAAGAGCAAAGGAAGAAATATGATGATAAGGAAACTAGTTGGGGCAACAGAATTACTAGAGAAACATCAGAGCGGTCTGCAGATAAACATTATATAAAGAGCGAAAATCAAGAATCTACTGCAAAAAGACCAAAGTTATTTAGCTCAGAGAAGGGCATTGATGGTCGAAAAGATGGTAATGGTTTATTTATGTTTCTGTATTTGATTTTAATCCTTAAAAGTGCTAGTCTAAGTCTGTTCTCCAATGATGTTACTCTTTGTTTAGTTTCAAAGTTCACAACTACAGCGGATGGAAGGGAGTCTTCAAGTTCCAAGCAAGTTCAAGAAGATGAAATGACTACTGAAAAAACTCAGGCCAATGATGCGGAGGCTGCTAATGATATAAATGCTGCCAAAGTTGCTGCGTTGAAAGCTGCTGAATTGGGTATGTGGTACCTTTTTTAAATATTGCATCCACAGGACAACTTTTGGCATGAAACCAAATATTGACAATATACTATATGATTGTTATACATACCCATTCCAAAATATATTATATTGAACATACACACAACAGCGCAGTTATGTTAAATAGTTAAAGGAGCTAACATAAGTAGTTAATCTTAGGTTGTGAGATCTTCTTGTACTAGGATCAATGACTGAAAGTGAAGGTGTTTAATCTCGAAGATTATATACTTATACTTATTTTTCTTGTTTTTTGAATTCATTACTAGCACCTGGGTATGTGCACATTAGATTTTTAGTGAGGACTTAAGTTGAGGTCATGAATCTCAGAAGTTTGTTTAGATATGAACTGTTGAGATGTATCTCATCCATGCAATGATTTGACAATTGAGATGGAATTCCTCAAATGTATTATGTCATTAGGGTACTATGTTATGCCCCTTTGGCCCAAGAACAAGGTGGTGCGTCTCTTTTTAAAGAAAGAAATAGATGCTGGATGAAAGGGACTTTCGGGGTAGTTGTCTTTTCTAGATTTGCTGGTCTAAGAGAAAGATAGAGTTGTTTGTTAGGCAAACACAAAGTTTAAAAAAACTGCTAGAAGTACGACTTCAACAAAGACCCAAGTAAAAAAAATGTATCCAAAGTGCTACACAGAAACAAACTTATCAAAATTTACTGAAAGAGAAAAGAGTGAAACCAAAGCTGCACAACTAATAATTATGCCCATAAAAATGTCTCTCTGTTAAAGTAACCTTGTCGCCAAGGCAAGTTCTGGAAATCCACCTCAGGTTTAATGAACGTTCTTCATAGTGTTTTCTCTGGTAGTTACTTGGTGCACTAAGGCCTCTGTTATATTTTGTCTGCCCTTGCATCTCTGGGCCCTGTTTAATTTAACCAGGCTTGACTTCTAGGTCCTTCTTAACAAACTTTGGGAAGGGAATCCAATTTCTCTTTAAGGCGATAGACGTGAAAGACAGTCTTTAGTTTGGTTGAAGCAGGAATCTTTAGTTTGTAAGCCAGTGCTCTAATTCTTTCTAAAATCTGAAAAGGGCTGTATCCTCAAGGTGAAAGCGTAAAAGCATTGACTATGTGGCTGTAGGCAGAAATAGACCTAATCTCCTACCAGAAAAACACGATCTCACCGCTTCTTATCTGCAAAATTTCTTGTGCCTTTGAGCTTCATGTAATTGTGACACAACTACTTTAAAATGGAATCAATTCCTTAGTTCTTGTCAACCTGTGGTATAGAGCTTGACCCAGTAACACAGTAACTAAGCTTTGGTGGTTTGTGCCCATAAACTACTTCTAAAGGAGAGAGGCTAGCACAAGAATTAACATTAAAGTTATTCCAGTAATCTGCCTTAGTAAGATAGTTGAGCCAATCATTGGGAAACAACAAGCTTAGTCACTAAGCATTTTGTTTACCACTGCAGTTTGGCCATAGAGTAAGATAGTTGCTAAGGTGGATCTGAAATGGAGACTTGTTCCTTGGAGTTTGAATAGTTGCTTCTAGGAGTTATTGGGGTAAGTTCTCTATCTCAATGACTCGCAATCATCTTGGGTATTCCTTGAAATTTGGAAAGAATATCAAAGAAAGCTTGTGCAAGTGCAACACAGGGAGCTCTTTTAAGGATGAGATAAAGCCATGAAATGTGCATCTTTAGAAAACCTATCTAAAACCAGACTTCATTGCTTCATTGCTTGGTGAGACTCCATCTCATCCTTACTAGCTGCACACTTCATAGCTTTATCTCACCCATATGTCTCTTAGTCTTAGCTTGGTAATATATTAACTTGGCATTTACATCTGGATGACTAAGGGAATGGTTGAGTTCTTCCATCCTTGTCCGTATGATTTGAGAAACAGAATGTAAGGTTATGTGCTTGGACACTGCATCTGCTGCTGGTCCAGTGATCCTTGTGAATCTATGCAGTCCTAACCCAAAAGTTTGGAGAGTCACTGTTGTGAAGGTGATGGAGGAATAAGCGGAAACAGCCTTTAAAACTTTACCTCAAACATGGAAAGGAGAGCTCTAAGGGCCAAGAACTAATTTGCATCTGTTGTATGATGTTGGGCCTACTTGAGATCTTTGAATGGTTATAATCAAGACCACCCTATCCCACTGGTTACTACTAAATTTTGTTTCTTTGCTGGTTCTCTGTTGTTTCTTTAGGTAGTTGGCACTGTTTTAGAATTCTCTAGTTGTTTGTTCCTGTGGACATCTTGTCCATTGTTTTGTACTTCTATTTTTTTACAGAACTTTTGTTTCATCTATATGTATATATATATATATATACACATTCCTTTATGTCTAGGATTGATAAATTGGTTAGATTTTTGGTATTTAATATGGCTTGATTGTATGATCGGGAGTCATGAAATACGTACCGCATTCAGCCTAGGAGAACTCTATATATAGGCGTGAAAGAAATTTGGGGACGGGAATAAACTTACAGAAATTTTCAGCAAGCATATGCTTCTATAGGATTATGTGATGCAACGTAACTCCTGTTGTGATGCGTAAGGTCTCTAGCAATTCTTAAAATCGTACTAGTGTGGCAAGCGAAGATGGAAGCTTGACCCCTCTGGTCTATTCACCTGCCATTCTCTCTGTTCTCATATTCAGAATTGTGGTGAGGGGGAGATCTTTTCCCCGTACACTCAAATTTGGAAGGCCAAGACTCCTCTGAAAGTTAAGATCTTTGTGTGGCAAGCGGTGTTGGGAAAACTAAATTCAGGTGATACATTACAGAGACGTTGTCCCTATTTGTGCATCAGCCCTCACTGGTGTGCTCTATGTAATAAGGCAGGGGAGAGCGTGGACCATCTCCTTCTTCATTGCCCTTTCTCTCTAAAGTTGTGGGAAACACTATTGAAGGAAGTCAACACGGTGTGGGTAATACCAGAAGGCTGCTTTGAACTTTTCTCCATCAGAATTGATGCTTTGGGAAGGGGAAAGAAAGCCAAAATTCTCTGGGGTAGTCTGATGCAGGCAGTGGTTTGGAACCTATGGCTGGAACGTAACAGGAGAATTTTTGAGGATTATAAGGGAGTGGGAGTGGCAGAATTATGGGATAGAGTGAAGTTTTGGGCTGCCCTTTGGGCATCAACTTCCCTTGCCTTTAAGGATGTACCCTATCCTACCATTATGCGCAATCTGCTGGCCGTAGTATCTTAAGGGGTTGTTTTATGTTTGGTTGGTTTGATATGTGTTGAGTGGCCTTGTGTCTGTTTCACTGGCCAGTGTTTTTTCTTTTTATCTGCGTTCTAAATGCCCTTGTTTTGATCCTTACTATTTGAATAAAAATGTTTCTATTCAAAAAAAAAAAAAAAATCGTACTAGTGTGATTCTAGTAGCGTCTATCATTTTCTTGTAATTATCTCCTGTCATCCTTGACTTTTCCTGTTGTTCTTTGCCTATAACAATTTGCAGCAATAATAAAAGCCTAAATTAAGCAATATCAAATTTTGGTTTAGGTCAATAAATATTTTCATAATTCGGGTTTAGTCAATGAATATTTTATTTTTCAACATAGATCAATAAATCGATATTTTATTTTCAACTTAAGTCACTTAACATTCCACTTGCCATCTAGTTAAGCACTAACTCCAAGGCAGCATTAATTCCAGCTTCCTTGTCTCAGTAAGTATTTAATTTTTAAACAAAACAACACATGTGAGTGTAACACAAATTGTTGCTCCTGTCCTACTCAGTGAAATGGCAATCCATATTTTGTTCACATTCTCACAAATGTCCTGCAAAAGGTGGTAACACTTGTGAAGTGAAATGTGTTCCCGTGGATTTGATGACATAGCTAAGCTGAGCTGATCCATCTTTGTCAATTAAGAAATCTGTCTCAAGTATCATAATTTTATATTGATGTGACATTCAACTTTGATGAGTAATCAGAAATTGGACACTAAATTATAAACGAAGTATATGTTCCACAGATTTAAACTCCCTGGCTACACATGAAAATATCTGTTTGTGTATATGCAGTTAATAGGAACCTTATCGGTGCTGGCCCTGTGGGATGCATGACTGCTGACCAGAAGAAAAAGCTGCTGTGGGGAAACAAAAAGAGCACAACAGCAGAAGAGGTACCTGCTATGGTTTGTTATTTTTAGTTTCGTCAGATAACATCCCCAAAGTTACAATTCCAGCATTCAAACTTATTATCACGCTCTTTGCATTTGAAACACTTATGAAAAATGTTGTGTTGAATTTGTAAATACCTATCAATTAGTATTCTTATTTACTACAAAATAACGGGGTTATGCAACATACAATATCTTTTTTCTTGAACTACACGAAAAATATCCAAAGTCCTTGCTGAGAAAAAAGTGCTATATATTTTAATTTTATTTTGGAAGTATACACCATTAATGTTATTGGTTTTATTGAGCTGTTGGGTCTAGCTTCTCTTTGTGTAAATTGTTAGATGCCCCTTTTTCCGTTTTTACAGGTTGGCCACCGTTGGGATTCAACTTTGTTTTCTGATCGGGAAAGACAAGAAAAATTCAACAAACTCATGGTAAACCTCCGTTCCATTTATTTTATTTTGTGTAAGTACAATTAATATAAAATTGAACCTTTCTTTTTTTGTTCCTAAATGACTGACTTAGCCCTATAGAGTTTCTTCACCTACTAACACAATTTTAGAGTCTGAGGTTGCCTTGGTGCCTATGGCCAATTGTAGGGTGTGAAGGGCGAAGTAAAGGTGGAACAGAAACCCGAGAACGAAGATCAGAAGCAGAAGGAACTCCAAATGGATTTAGAGAAGCAGTACACTGCTGGACTGCGAAGAAGAGATGGCCGTACTGTTGGATTAGGTCTTTAAGAATCCTCACATTCCTTCGTACTGTGAAGACACCGGGATATTCTGTTGTACTCTTGTGCAAGAGTCACATTTATGATTCTATGCTAATTTTCTTATTGGGAGTTGTAGATCTTCGCAGAAAAATGGTTTCACATGACAATTTAACAATGTGTAAAGCTAGAAAATTCGATTGCAATATGCTCGGTATGAACTCAAGCTCCATTTTCCTATTGCTTTCCAGCCATCTTAATTCATGTGCATTTGTTCATCTGTGGTCTGTTTTACTCGCTTTACAGCAACTCTGTATGTGTGTGTTTGCGAGTTAGACCCTCTTACAGAAAACAATGTTTCGCTTTGGCGTCAAGCCATTAAGGTTTGTTTGATAACTATTTTGGTTTTAGGTTTTAGATTTTGTTAGAAATAGAGAGCAAATACTGGGGAGAAGAGAGGATGAACTAGGGTGGAGGAAGAGTGGCTGGAAGGAAATGGGAAAAACGCATATGGAATGAGGCAAAAAATGAAAACTAGGTTTACTTTTCTCACCACCTAGTGTCTGCTACACACATTCTCCTCTCACCACCTTTCTTCATTGCTTATTCCCTAATATACTTTCCCTGTACCTTTAGCAAGAAAAAAAAATTTAAAACTGAAAGCTAGAAACCAAATAGTTCTCAAAACAATTCGAATTTTCGCTCATGCATCTTGTTCTTGTAGTTTCAATATTGTCAAGCGTGTAACGATTGCAACTCAGGTTAAAACCAGGATTCATGTCATGCTCGCGTTCAGGCATGGACTGAGTCTATGGCTGGGGTTGGCTGCAACCCACCTCACTTAGGAGGAACCATAGCTTCACAGCCCATGTCTTCTCTGTTAGGAAGAAACGTACCACTAGACGAACTGCTAGTTAAGCATGAGTATAATCAGAGTGGAAAATGATCAAAACTATAAGGACTTCATGGCAATTTGACCTTTTTGGTCTTCCAACTTTGGTAAAATTGTTGGATTTGGAAGGGCATGTCATAGATTGCGATGCTGCACGGAGGCTGAATACTCCAAACTAATCAACATCCCATTGATATTAGTGACGATGGGGGGCTAATATCACTGCGGGAGAATTCTACTAACAACATTCTTTGTCCTGTTCAGCTCCATTGTGATTCTGTGAATACTTTGGCCAAAGAAACAGAACAAGGAAGAAAAGAGAAAGGTTTAGCATTGTAGTGCTCATTGGTATAATCGCCCTCTCAATTACTAATTTAAACACTCTTTCTTTATTGAACCAACGTGGATGGACAAATTAAAGAAATGAATAGACAAGTGTCACTTAAGTTAAATACATGCGCAATTTATATGCGACGACGAACCTAATATGTGAATAACCTAAGTTTGATACGATGATAGAATTAAAACACCTAAACCAAAACTAATTGGAAATTAAGCACAAAGTCCTTCAAACTACTATGCAAAACTTCCAATCATTATCATTATCAATAGAAAGAATAAAAATATTTTGAAATTGTAGAAGCTCAATCACTGTCATGGTTGTTCTTTTCCATTATGCTTTGCTTTTGTCTCTACAATCAAACAAGCTTTTAGGCTTTTTTACATAATTGGCACAAAACAATCACCAACTACCAAGTGTAAAAGGCATCATATTTTAGCTTTGCTAATGGAAATACATTTTCACTTGAAAGAAAAAAAGAAAGGTGAAGTAGTGGAATTGAGTTCATGTAATAATTGGGTGGTGTTGGACCAACCCCACCCCCCTGAGTTTGATCCAACTTCCACCACACTAGTTGCCCAACTCTTTTTCATAAGACCCCACTTGATCTCAAGATCTTTAACTCATTGTTTCTTCCCAGTCCCCTCCCATGCCAACACAATTCTTTTTGGACAATTTATTATTATTATTATTATTATTATTTACAAAAACAATTTAATATTGCCCCTTTCTCTTTTGGTGGCCCAGCAAAATCTTAATGCTGACACCTTAAGATCATACCATTAGCCCCCTGATTAGCCCCCTGCCTCAATAATGGTGGTTGTTTAAGAGATGGTGCCCTGCTTGAGATGATTTGAGGCTATTGCTTGCTTGGGCATGTAATGCTATGTGCACCAAAAGATTTGGGGGATAATATCAGAGGGCACTTTATGGCTACACCAAGATTCTATCACATGTAGCCCTTAGCCTCAGATACCATCTCATTAGCCCATATCATTAAAGAGCTAATAAGGTGATTTTGGTATCTCCAACATCCAATTTATTTTTAGTGCCTCTAGTTCTATTTGCTTTAACTTTTCAAATACTATTTGGTGGGGAGATTATTTTTGTGAGGTTTGTTCTTATCACGCGATAATATTGAGTATTAGAAACATTCAATTAGAATATCTAGAATGAAGTTTTTTTGGTCAAAGAATACGGCATATGCTAAGGAAATAAAAATCAATTATTAAGTTTGTATACATGTTATTTTTTAACGTAACTGGTTTACCACTCTATAAAAAACGGACCACGTGAACAAATTTTGGTACTCAAACCCTCTAAGTCATAAATTTAGGGCATAGTTGTTATTGGTAGATGACCCCTTGATTATATCAGTCCTTACCATGACCAACATAAGATGAAGCTACAACTGCAAATAAAATAATATGTCCCATTTTTGGTCTCATTCCTTCTAAGTTGTGGACAAAAAACTATGAATTATCAGATTGACTGTTTAAAATAAGTGATTTTTTTAAATATAAAAAAAAGTTAGGAATTTGAACATAGATGATATCTCTTAAGTTTGATTAAAATACAAGATATGTTTATATTAATATTATTAATGATATTTAAAATAATAAAAGTAGAAAAAGGGTGAAGTGTCATTGTATCAAAGCTCATGGCATAAGAAGAAAAAAAACATGGAAGGACATTGGAAGCATCAGAGGCAACAAGGCCAAGACATAGAGTCCCATGCATGTCTTTTTGTGATCGATTGGTATTCACAAATTTCAATTCAACAATGTCATAAAACGTCACGTCGTCTTTCTTTAATGGGCCATTTTGGCTCCATTTGTGCAAGCAATATTATTGCATGGTTATTGTGGTCCGGAGGTGTTGGAGTTGGGTGGAAGTTAGGCAAGTAATCTGGTTGAGGCTCTAATAATGTTCTTGTCTTGTGACATCTCTTACCAAAGAGTGCCACCAATCCCTATCTAAGTATAAACCCCCAAGACTCAATTAATGAGATAAGAATTTTACTAAGGTCGGTCATAAACACACGCGTATACGATTCTCATCGTTTATAATTTTTTTTTATTAAAATCAGTCACACACGTTAAAGAATATTTCATATATGCAAACGGTAAAAAATGGCCCACACCAAGATGTATATGGCCAGACAAACAGTGCATGATCTCATTTTCTTGACATAATAAATATAAACAAAAGGGAGTTGTTATAAAAATTGGATGAAACAAGGAAGACTCACATTCAACTTCAGGTTCATCCACATGTGAATCATCAAAACTTTTGCTACAAACTTGGGTATTTTTCTTCTATATTAGTTTGCCAATTTTAGGGGGCAACCTTTGTGTTAATTCACCTAATTCTGATCTAGTACCACCTATTCACCTACCATTGTTATTATTACAATTTGGCCTTGTGTTAATTCACCTAACTTCAAAAAAAATTGATGACAGGTGGCTCTCTCAAGCTTTACTCTTTGATGGGTTCTCCTCCAAAACCCACATGAAGATTGAAGGCTAAGATTATATATTCTTACTTCCCTCTCAAATCCTTTCAATCTGTGAACTGACAGCTGTCCCCCACTCACTTGTCTGTACAATTTGGTTCTCCTCCTGCTGGTGGGTTTTCACTGTGTCTGGATGCCATTTCATTTAATCTTAAAGTGGAATTTTAGCTACCCAACAGCAACCAGTTGCAGTGTGTAAATTAACTTCTCATAATTAAAAGGCCCACTCCATGAGCCTCCCCATTAATTCTGGCCAACCTATAGCTCATAACTACATTCTCAACTTCCATTGGTTCCCATAAAAAAGAAAAAAAAAAGAAAAAAGTTTCATTGGCTCATCTGTCTTTGTCAAATGAAAAAAGAGAAAAATAGTAGCGGTCATTTTTACCCCTTGTCTCATCTCCCACATTATATATTTTCCTTGCATTCACCATTGTTTCACTTGCAACTGGTACTTTCTCTTATTTTCATTTGATGCTAATCTCCAGTCAATCAATCAAATGCTTTACCTCCTAATTTCTTGTGTCTCATTCATCCTTATTTCCAAGTCCTTCACTCACAAGCCAATACAAGCATGGGAGGGTAAGCTAAAATTGAGTTCTTTTTGGTTTTGGGGTGAGTTTTCAAGTTTTCTTGTGTCCTGGTTCCAGAAAAGTAGGCTTGCTATTGAGTTGTTCCAACCCATCATCTGCAAATTGAAAAAGATGATGACTTTTAGTTCAAAAGTAGAGAATGTGGAGGAGAGAGACAGTCTCTCTCTCCTGGATTTGCCTGACTTGACCTTGGAATGCATTCTTGAGAGGCTTTCCCCATCTGGGTTGTGCACTATGGGAGGAGTTTGTACTTCTTTGAGGGAGAGGTGCAGAGATGATCGTTTATGGGAGAGGCACATGATGGAGAAATGGGGTAGACTGATTGGGGCTGCTGCCTATAGAGAATGGCAATTACATGTGGCCTCAAGAAGCAGAGTCAGAAATATCTCTGATCAAACCAAGACAAAAGGTCTTTTTGAGTCTCTTGTGAGTAAAATTTGGCCTTTTTCATGGATCAGACCAAAATTACCAAGTTCTGATTGCAAAGTGAGGACTAGTTTACCGGTCGAGTCAGTCATGTCTCTGTATCTTTCTCTTGAAAGTGGCAAGTTCTGGTTCCCAGCTCAGGTCTATAACCGTGAGGTATGGCTGCAATTTGATATTTTGTAGTCAAATTTTTAGTTTGCACAATTTTTTTATTTGATGTTGTTTTTTTTTTTTTTTTTTGTTATTTAACAATTCAATGAAAACCTTATTTTCTTTTCCTGCAGAATGGTAATGTAGGCTTTATGCTGTCTTGTTATGATGCACAAGTGAGCTATGATTCAAGGACAAACACATTTCAAGCAAGGTAGAGTAACAGGGAGAGTAATTGATGTTAAGATATAAGACTGAACTTAGATTCTGGAAAGGTTTACTTTTGGATGGCCCTCTCTTAAATTCAAAGTGGATTCTGTTTTGCAGGTATTCACCTTATGGGAGGAGGGCAACAGAGGATAATATTCCATGGGATAGACTAAGAGCGGCTCCAGTTGATACTCCCTCACATAAGCTTCATGTCTCTGATTGTCTACATGACTTGAAACCCGGTGATCATATTGAAATCCAGTGGAGAAGAAACAAAGAATTCCCTTATGGTGTGTTCCCAAAATCCCACCTTCAATCCTGGCTCAATTTTATACTAGAGTTTGAATTTTACTGGAACTCGAGTGTTGGATGTTTAATGGTTCACGATGTGTTAAATGTTCATTGTATGCCGATACTGGTTTTCAAAAATTTCCATTACTTTGTAGACAAATATAAAAATAATTTGGATTTTTTTTATGTATTTTAGGTTGGTGGTATGGTGTCATTGGTCACTTGGAGTTGTGTGATGGGCATGAGAATCGCTGCCGTTGTCACTACAGTGGTGAGAAAATCATTTCAGTTTCTGCAATTCTCATGATTTTTCTATATTTCCGTTTCATTACTGGGAAATGCAGACTTTTTTCTCATGTCAATAAGTAAACAACTAAGCATAGAGCATGTGATCACATTAATGCCTCCGTGTATAAATCTAGGGTATTTAGGATAACCTTTCCTCTGAATGGTTTGGAATGCAAGCACTTTCAGCATGGGGTTTCTTTCCATATGTCCTGCACCAGTTTAGACACTTAAGGTTCACTTTTGCTCCAAATGTTAGAAAAAGTACATGTGAATCATAGCTTTTCACTATGGAATGATTTATTACTCTTTTTAGCTGACTCATGATGTGATGCATCCATCTGTTGTGATGATCATGCACAACCTTTATTTCTATATTTGTAACATTATGTCATTTTAGCTGCTACCTTGGTGGCTGACATTCCTCTCTTATTCTTTCTATTTTTCCCTTTCTGTGTGCACTTTGAGGAGCAATCCTGTTTTAAAAGCAAGCTGGCATGTTCGTGCCATGAAATGGTGAACTTAGACTGGATCAAACTGTAAATCTAGACATATAGATGGCCTGAGGCTGAAACTTTCTTCTCTGTTTCTTACAATTGAGGGATTTCCCTTTTTGCTCCTTGAAGTGCAATCCTGCTTTGGAAGCATGGTTGGATGTTCATGCCCATGAATTACTTAAGAGTGGATCAAATTCTAAATCTAGACATATAGATGACTTGAGGCTGAAACTTCTGTGTTTCTCAAGTTTGAGGAACATGAGGCTGAATCGTGACAAAATCTGAAATCTTACATGTCTATCTAAAGATTTTCCCTAACAGCTAAGCTTTGTTGAATTCAATTTTCTCATGTCATCACAACACCAACTACTTAATATTATGCACATATGCAAACACTAATTTTCATGCATTCTTTGTTTCTACTATTTATTTGTTGCTCTATTTGAAGGAAGTAGTTTTCATAGTATGCTTTTCCCAGACTATTTTTCTGTACTGCTGCTGGTATTTCTGACAAAGATTTACTCTTCCTCAACAGATACAGTAACACTGGAGTTCAGTCAGTACACTCCTGGATCCAGATGGAGACAAGTGACGATAAACAGGAAAGACCATCGAGAAGAAGGCGATGAAGCAGATGGCTTCTATGGAGGAATCCGAAAGCTTTACAATGAGGAGGAAATTGCAAGGTGGAAGCGCCTATGGCCTACCCAAGTCCTGGAATAAGCCTTCCACTCTTACTCATGACTGCACTGTAAATAATTGAGCCCCCTCCCCCCTTTTTGTTACTCTTTTGCTGTGAATGATGAGCTTATAGTCGTATAGAAGTCATTCTAAGAGGATGAAAATAATACTCCATGATTTTGTTCCCAAAGTAGGAACCTCTAACAGGCATGGTTGTTGAAGCCCACATCGGAAAACGGAAGCCTTGCATCAAAAAAATTTGTGTCTCGTCACCCAATATTTGTTGTCGGTCTTGAGTTGGATGCTCTAATTCTTATTAGGCAGTCACATACATGTTATGTAACTCCCTGCTTTACATGTTTCTCATAGTTCAATGGCTAGTTTTTCTGTGTGTTTAACATGCCTGTAAGGAAATATCATATGTTCTGTTAGTAGAAAGCTTGCTGGTTCTCATTTGGACCATACTCATGCGTTCATGAGCTTCCCACAAATGAAGGGATGACCCAAGAATTTGAAAGAAACTTGTACATGGATAATCTAAAAATGCATATTATATATCTGAATAAATTCGAAATGCATATTCTAGAAGAGTTTATTATTTTGATTTTCGACTTTTAACTTTCTTGTCGAAGTTGTTTCCTTACACATTACGTTTTGTCCCTCTAAATGAGATGCCTTTATTTAGAGAAATGAAGAAGGGAATAGGAATGACCTGAGGACTTTCTAATTGTCCAGCAATCAACGGCGGACTCAGGAATATTTTTTGTTGTTGTTGTTGGGATCGATTATAAGCCCTATTTTTAAACAAATATATATATCAAAAGCAATATTTTCTTCAGATTAATGAAAGTGACATACTTTTTGACTAATTCGGTATATTTCCTTTAGATTAAAAACTATTTTTAGAATTCATTTAAAAAATACTATTTTCAGATAGATATTTGAACAAAGAAACCTACAACAATCAAAGAAAACCTAGAAAAATCAAAATTCAGAGGCTCAGACGAAGAACAATTTGAAGCTCGAGGACTTTGGGTTAGCGGAGTGATTTAGTTAGGGAGAGTCTATATTTCAATATTTCCAAAAAAAGCAACGTCAATAAATTCGAAAAAACAAAATCAGATAGACATAAATATTATTTGAGCCAAATCAAAAGCTGAATAAACCAAAGAAGAGAGAGAAAAAAAAAATTGTAATTGAAGTATTAAAGTATTTGACTGTAGACACTGGTGGACCCATGAATTTTTAGCGGATGTGCAATTTTGAAAGGCCAAAAACTCTTTGGGGATTGAACATCTAAGGCTTTTTTTACCTAGATTGACCTTGGGTCCCTTCATGCATTCATATCATACATGAAAAATTGTTCTATGTAAAAATATTGACTAAGTATGAAAAATGGTTTTTCGCAATAATCATTTTCTCAAGATAATTTTTGAAGGCTCTTTATTCCTTACACATCAAATAAAAAAATTTGATTTTATGGGATTGTATTGACTTAATGAGCCATCATTTTTAGCCTAAATCGTATTTTGCACTAAACTGATTTTTCATATTTTGATTTTCTAGTATTTTTATTTGAATCCAAATGGGGGGTACTTCCTTATTTACATTGTAAAATTAAGTAAATGGATTGATATAAAAATAAATTTTTTTTAAAAAAGAACAAAGACATTTACTTTAGCCCAAACATGGATCTGCCCTTGCTGGCAATGAAGTTGGAATGATATACTTCTGCTCCAGAATGACAGAAAACTTAAAACCTCTATAATTTCCTCAGCTTGATCAACACAACATTACAGAGAATGAACATTATAGTTTCTTTCTTTCTTTCCAATATAATGAAGGTACTGGGAACATAGCTAGGCAGGTGAAGCTAATATCATTGAATTCCTTTCTTGCTATAGGATCATGAGTTACTCCTTGGAAGGGACTGATTTCGGATGAACCTCATTCTAATGTTTTAACACGCTAAGGCATACGGCGAAGTATTTTATGGATTATTTCACCACACATAAGCCTTGTCGTATTGAGGTATAAATCTTGCGTGCATTGAATTATTATAATAAATATATATTATTGTGGAAGCAAATATATATATATATATAGTTCCGATTTTTTGGATTACAAGGGTTTAAGAGATTTGTGGTCACTCACCGTTGAATGTAAATTCAATGGTTCACTCACTCTTGCACTCTTTTTAAGAAACTTTTTTGAACAATTGGATTAATATCCAACGGTGGGTGACCACAATCTCTTGGACTCCGGTGGTCCAAGAGATCAGGACTATATATATATATATCCTAAGTCAAATAATGAATCCAATCAATTTGAAAATTATTTGACTAAATTAGGGATCCTTGCCATAATTAGGGATTTGATTAATCAAATCCCTAATTAATTCAGTCTCTCCAAATTGGGGGAGAATAATTCATTTCCATGTGTGAAATTATTCTTCCGAAACTTTAGCCTCCAAGGCTCCTATAAATACATGGCTACGCACAAGGTTTGAGTTACATCTGAAACTCAGTAGAGATCCCCTTTCACAAACCCTAGTCACCACACACACACTCTCTCTCTCACACACACACAAGGCTCTGGCTACCACACACAGCTCTAGTCACCCGGTTCTCCTCGAGAGAAATTCTCATACACTTTGTTAGCCACTGTCACCCATCAGGTGTGGTCTTTTCACTCCGTGTTGTTTTACAGGGAGAAAAAGAAATAGAGAGGAAGAAACAATCTTGTGACGAATATTCTCTAGGGAGGAAAATCACTCCCATAATTATAATATAATGTAGAAAAATATTCATTGTCATTCATCCATAGGTGTTGCTTCCTCCTTCCCCCTCTTTGGAGTTTTTCTTTAGGACTCACACAAAGAAACCGACTAGGATTTTTCTACGTGAAGACTATTATGATTAATTCTGAGGGCTTCCACAAGCCATGAGACCTAGCAACATGTCTTTGATACCAAACTAAGTAGAATATTAGAGAACTTATTCAGTTAAAATTATAATGCAATTTGATCCTTCTCTAAGCCTAATTCCATTTTAAGATGGTTTGGTTCGGCAAATACAGGCCTAAGCCCAATTCTTTTTCCTTTCATAATTTTTCAAAATTATTATCCCAATTATAACAAAAATGAATAACAACTTACTCTTTCTTTTTTCTTTTCATTTTCTAGCATATCAAACCATCCTAAAACTCAACATGCCATAAAACTTCATAATCACTGTAGGTATAATTATGGGCACCTTTATGACTGCCATTACAAATAACGAAGAAAGTGATGAACAACACACAATTCATAATGAGTTTCCCTCCCCTCAACAATATAAAAGGTATTCTCCCAACAATTCACCTCCTACCTATCTCTAATCCTTATCAAGAAAATGTGACATATGTTAACTTGTTATCAGACCAAAAAAAAAAAATATATTAACAATTGTTAAGATCTTAACTCTGAATATAATTGCAATAGGCTTGTAACTCAAGTAGTTAAGAGTATTTACTTATGCACTCAGAGGTCCTAGGTTTAATTTCCCCTCCCTTACTATCACTTGTATATATAAAAAAAACTATGAATCTCGTTTACTTTGTTGGTCAACGAAGTTAATTATTTATAATAAATAGTAAAATGTTTCTAATCCAAAAGAAAAAAATATTTGATTACAAAGTGCAATAAAAATTTGGTTACCAAAATTTTTCATTTTATTGTTTATACAATGCAATAATTTAAACTATCATTAATTTATTATAATTTATAAAAAATAAGATTCGAACTTAGGTGTAAAAATAACAATTTATGATTAATCCAGAAAATTCCAGATAAAACTCCTATGAATATTTCATTAAAAAGATAGTTATTCAATTTTTGTCAAGCAAAATTTAAGAACAAAAAGGAAATAGAAAACAGGAGGAAAAAGGAAAGAAGAAAGAGAGTTTGGAAAGCAAGACAAAATCAAAACTAAAACCAAACGCCTGAGAGATTACAAGAAGAAGAAGAGATTGTCAACTGCGAAGGTCGTTGTTGCTTCTTCCTGCTTCACTGAGAAGATGAACGGCGGCCCCTCTGGTTTCCGTACGTAGAGTCTCCTCCCCGAATTACCCTCAACCTTCATCTTTATTTCGTTTCATGCCCTTCTCTCTGTGTTTTTCTCTCGATTCTCTTTGTATTGCATGACCCAAATGCTTTGTCGTTTCTTTTATCACAGACAATGCTCCTGTTACCAGAGCCTTCGTCATTGCTAGCGCTCTCTTCACCGTCTTCTTTGGGTTCCAGGGCCGTTCTAGCAAGCTTGGATTGTCGTATCTGGTGCTTTCTCTTAAATTTTTAGTTAATTCTAATTTTCCATGAATTTGTTTATTTTTAATGTTAAATATTGACGAATTACTGTGTTTTAAGATGATTGCGAGTGGGCTTTGTCCCAAATTTACTTTTTTAGTTCTGTTATTGATTGTGCTGTTAAATGTTCTGTTGAATCTTAGTCTGCTTTTATGGATCATTCTTGCTTTTTCATCAGCATCACGATGAACTGTTGCTTTATTGTATTTTTCAAATGCTAAGGGCGTTAATGTTCTTTTTTATTTTTATTTTTATTTTTGGGTTGAAATACCTGATGGTCAACATCATGGAATTTTTGGCTCATAATGCGTAGTTAAGCCCCAGTTTTTTTTCCCTTGAAGGGGAAGGGGGAATCGGAAATAGATTTTACTCATCTGTAGAGGTACCTTAAAATGGAATTGATTGCATGTGATTTCACCGTTTTGTTAATTGCTATGTACTTTATTTTTAGTTTGAGTTTTTCTATTGGGTGGCACCATTATTTTTCTAATCACTGTTAGCCATTCCTTGTCACTTGTCAATTACACTTGGATTTTGGTTATTCACTCTACTGTTTGGAAAACTCAATATGAGGTCGAAAACCTAGAACTACTTTGCCCTGCTATTTCTGGATTTCTTTCAAGTAGGGTTTGAATACTTGGCTTGAATTCTTTTGTGATCCTACGTTACTTCACTATCTCCGTTGAATATACTTTCGAAGTATCACAAAACCAGATTTGTCTAGATGTTTGGTGATGACTTGAATTGGGATTGTGTAGACAACTTTAGTTTTGGTTGAACTCTTCCACCTGGAGATTGAAAATGTTACATTTCAAGGATCCGAGAGCTCATGGAGATCTCCAATGATTACTGCACCTGAACTCTCCTATCATGCAGGTCTTCTTGTATGTTAGAGGAACCTAGGTTGATTAGGGCTGTTACTCGTTGGATTTTATTTCACCTCGACCAGCCTAAAGTTCAGTTGTATAGTAACCAAACTAAAAGTATATAACCCAAAGAAACCTACCAGTGTTTGGTTTTGATTTTGGAATTAAACTTATGTCTATCAAGATGATAATTTTTTTTGGAACTGGTCCAACGAGTATCAAATGATTCTTTGTTTTATTAATCTTGGTCCAACGAATACCCTCCTAAGAACCTATTTATGGTTCAATTTCTTCAGTATGGTTACTTCTTTAGTGAAATTCCCCAATCAAAATATGAAATGTGATTAATATAGTCGACTATGAATCTTGTGAGAGATATTGTTGGGTATTTATCTCATAGAGGTAGGCAAAGGTTTCCAGACCGGCAATGAAGTAAGCCCTAATCGATTTAACTGGGGTTCGCCACATGAGTTAATTTGTTTTTTCTTCTTACGTTTAGCTTGAATGGAGGTTATATTTGATCTTGAATATTTTACTATTTCAAGTGGAAGTGTTGGCCTTCAAAGAAGAAGTGAAATGGAGGTACAGAGGAAATGTCAAATGAGCTAGAAATGAGGATGGAAACACTAAATTTTTTCACAAGATAGCTCGTGGAAGAAGGAAGATAAATTTTATAGAAAGATTGGAAGCAGAAGACTGGAGTAGTAGGTAATAAAGAGGAAATAGAACAGGAAGTTGTAAAATTCCTGAAGCTGATGTACTCTAGCATGAAGATTCAGAAAAACATTATTTTATAGTGGCAAGGATAAGTCATTCATTTTTGTTGTTTCAGAAAGCTGGGATTTGCTGAAAAGTGAGATCTTGAAGGTGATGGAGGAATTTTCCAAGAATGGGCTCATTAACGCAGTGACTAATGAAACTTGTATGTGTCTAGTTCCAGAAAAAAAAACAGATTCCTTGAAAATAAGGGACTTTAGGCCTATAAGCCTAATGAAACGTTTATGTAAGGTGGTGGCAAAAGTTCTGGCAGCATGCTTAAGGGAGGTTATGGGAAGCATGATCTCTCATTCTCATGGAGCTTTTTCAGAAAGAAAGACAAATTTTTAATGCAGTACTCGTGGCAAATGAGGTCGTAGAGGAGGTGTGGCAGAAATGGGAGGAAGGGTTGGTGTTCAAGATTGATTTTGAAAAGGCTTACGATTATGTGGAGTGGAGGTTTTTGGAAGAAGTATGGGAGCACTGCCATTTTTGCAGTTTTTCCTGACTTATTTGATGACATTAAGGTGTAGAAGAAACTCTAGGGCGCCTTAAACCCCAAACCAACCTTTACTTAATCCCCAAACAGAAGAAAGCACAAATTATTTGATTGGGCATTGGAACACTCCTCATATGCTGCAGTAACGAAACTATGCTATATATATGTTCACAAAATTGTTGACTGTGTTGACTGCATGATCAGATGATCCATGGTGTTCAGCGGTGTCTTGCATATGTGTTGCACAGTTGAAACACAGTTATATTTATAGGATATAAATGGCAGTTGCGTGACAAGTATGCACAATGCTCTTTGGTCAAACTGATTCATTGCATAGTCTATGTGCTCAGTGGCATCTGATATCTGTGATGTCTTGCAGATAGAAAGTTCCCTATATTTGTATTATGTCTTTCTTTTTTAATTAGTGAAACTCTTATATGAATTCTTACCCAATACCTTTTTGTCTTTTTGACAGGATATATTTGGGAAGTTTCGCCTTTGGAAGTTAATTGTGTCAATTTTTGCCTTTTCATCTACACCAGAACTGATGTTTGGGCTGTATCTGCTATATTACTTCAGGGTCTTTGAGAGACAGATAGGTTCCAATAAGTACTCGGTGAGTAACCAAGCTTAAACTCTTCATGACTTCTCCTTTGATGTTTATTTGGAATACCTGGTTCAGATGTTATATCACAAATATCTTGTACCTAAAGATAGGACTAAGCCGGTGACATACTTACTGTCTTGTGAGTCTTGTCATGTTATTGAAAATCTTAAAGAATTTCATCAGTATTGATGAGTTATAAAAGATATGAAGGGTATGCTTGGAATTTTCTGAAGGGGACCAGTTTGCTCTTATTTGGATTACATAATAAATAAAAAGATATAAAGCCTGTCTGGATGCTTGTTAATAAAATACTGTTCTTGTTTGAAAGAGGCATTTTGAACAATTTTTTTTATAATTTCCAACAAAATAAAGAAAGCATTTAAGAAACAGAACACCCAAGTGCACTATCAACTTGACCATTATCAGCATCACTGCCCAACAGTGCCTAGTGCATAACCTTCACTGTAATCTGGCTATTAAACAATGAAGGAAAGGAAGTTTCCAAAAATTGAGTTTGTGACTTGACAGTTTATATTTCACTGCAACAGGGATATGGCCTCTATTACACTGGCTGCACTACTTTTTCACCTCTTGGATTCCACTAAAACTATCGAGATCATCATTCAAAATTAATGAGAACACTGCTTCAGTTATTCTTAATTCTGCCTATCATTGTAATATGTAACATTTTGTCTGGGGGGCTGTTGTCACTAGTGCTCATACCAGAACCACTATACTTCTCCTTTCCACCTTACTGCCATTATTACTTCCCCCTTGCTCCTAGTTGCCATCTGTACACCATCACAAAAATGCAGAAAACCTCCAACAATAATTTTGTTGCAACACAGCCACATTCTTCAGCGAACTGCTATAATCTCCACTTCCACATAAGCCATGCTACAACGGCAAGTACCAATATCCATGTAGTATCTCCACCTCTGGTGTGCTATCTCTGTGCTTACTGCTCCAGCACAGAGACTACCAATTAAGTTTTTGTGGAATAAATTGCTTTACTTAGGTTTCTGAGTAAGGTTTGCTATGGTTGTCAAAATGCTTGTATAATCTTAAAAGTTTAGAATTACGAAATCCAATTACTTTAATTGCTACTAAGTAACTTACAATAACTAAATTTCAGGTAGTGGGATTTCTGGTATGATAACGTTGGATGTTTTCATATCCTACAATATTGCTTTCTGGCCCACTAAAATTTTCACCTTTCCAATAGTTTTCCTCAATTTTATTATTATTGTTATATTCTTCTTGCATACATGCATAGCCAAAAAGGAAAAAAAAAAAAAAAAAAAGTTTCACATTGTATCTTTAGCCACTTAAACTAACTCTACTAGATGCTGTTCTCATCATCTGTGGCTCACATCTGATGTAACAGAACTATAATCGTTAAAAGGGACAATGTCCTAGTGTCAAAATTTTCTTTCATACCCTAAGTGGTGATGATTGTGCTAACAAAAAGATAATGATATTCCTTTTGCTCATTCATGGAGTTGTATTTAGTACCTCTAAGAAATATCATTTACCATTGTTGGTCAGTTATGGGTGTTGGCCTGGATTACTTAGTGTTGCGTGGGGGACCAAAGTAGATAAACATGATAAATTAGTAGGCTGTTTTCAAATTGCAAGGGGGTTTGCTCTTCCACCCACCTAGCCCCCACCCCCAACCTATATATATGCAGAGAGCTTCCATTGAAGGATCCCTCAAATAAGCTTATTTGAGAGACACCCTTGTAGGGCCCACTCTGCATTGTATTTCACTAATCCAAACTATCTGTTTTTTAGCTAATCATTCAAAGATCATCTCTACAAAAAATCACTTGAATCCGATATCATTTGACCACTCAATTGAGTTATTGAAATTTTAGTACTTTCTTGAAGCACTGTGTTATTTGATTTTGTAGGACACAATTGGATGACGAAACGGTTTCCGATTTGTCTAATTTTTTGCAAGGATTATCTCTGAATGTAGACAAAATAGATGGTTTAGATTGTTGAAAAAATTATTTGGGGGATCCCTCAATAGAAGGGAACTGTATATATATGTATATGACTTGTTCGTTTAGTACTGATGTTGTCTTACTTCTGTCGTTCAACAATATAAAATACGAAAAAGAATGTAATAGGTGATTTGTTTTTCTTCCCCCTCTTATATGTGCAGGTGTTTATTTTGTTCTCTGTGACCGTATCATTACTCTTTGAGATCCTTGCTCTAGCATATCTTAAAGGTGCGGATTGTTCCTTCAGTTCTTTTTTACTCTTCTTAGTTGTAAATTTATGTTTCATTATTGTCTTGCCTTTTGGTTTTTCTTTTCCCTATCTCTATGCCGCTTATACCTTGTTTTCTTGCATGCACTGACCTATTTTGTACTGGATATTACGTTGATCTTCTGGAAAATCTCAAGCCTCTTAGAACTTAATCATTAGCGAAGATATGATTCTGTCAAGTTCTATTATGAGACCTCTTGCATATATTTGACTAGTTCACCCTTTTCTTGCCCATCACTTTTTCTGATGTTTGTTGAGGTTTGTGGAATCTGTAATCCTCTCTAATGGAAACCCGTCCTCTAATTTGGCCTTGGAGAAAGGTCTTCTGGAGTTGCACTGTGGCCAGTTTGTTGCTTTGCCAAACCTTACCTCCTTATGAAGTTGTTGAATGCCAATTAGGAAAAAAGTAATCTTCTATATTTTACAGCATGATATGATGAATAGATAGATGTCTTCCTTTCTAATGCAATAGTTACTGCAACTCTGAATATCATGGCGTCTTGATGTGAGCTGTGGCAGCATCAGTGCTCCTACTGGTGGTTGCTTAGCTGAACTGGTCTTTCTGCCAAGTTTCATTTTTGTAGGGAATTTACAGAAAACTATGTACAGTTCAAGCATTATATTGCAGACTGTTTCGGTGTTTCTTTCTTTTTTCTGTTTTTTAATATGTGTGTTTCACTGATAAAGTTGGAGTCAAATCACTTGTCTTTTGCAGATCCTGCAGTAAACCTGGTGACGTCAGGACCTTATGGTCTTATTTTTGCATCTTTTGTACCCTTTTTCTTTGACATTCCAGTTTCAACACGCTTTCGTGTATTTGGTGTGCGCTTCTCGGATAAGTCTTTCATATATCTAGCTGGTCTACAGGTAAAAAGTGTGCGATAAAGTATACCATCTAACCATCTATGTTGCATGACAAGTACATAGCTATTCTTTCCTTCCCCCTCTACATTTAATTTAATTTTGGTTTCTCTCTTGCAGCTTCTTTTATCATCCTGGAAAAGATCAATCTTACCAGGGGTATTTGGCATCCTTTGTGGTTCCTTATATCATCTAAATGTCTTCCATATCCGCAAAGCAAAGGTTATTTTTCAATCTGATGTTTGAGGTTCACTTAAAAATCCAATCAAAACAAGAAACCAGGCATTTGTTTTTTTCTGCATTGTATTTGATGCAGCCAATAGCTTGACATTCTGTTCAAACAGTAAATAATGTTTTCCTCACCGCTCTGAACCCTCTTAGATAACAGAAGATTATGCGTTGGCCATATAAAAGGAAATCTGCCAAGAGGCTAAGGGATGGGGTAATCGCCAGAGGGATAACAAAAACCTAAAAACAGAAGTCTCCATCTAATTTTCTTAATGTGTTCAATTATGAGCTCTTCAGCGCTTTCACATTCTGGGCCACTCCATGTCCACATTCATTTATGTGCTCTGTCCTGTCCCTAACTTAACTGTCATTTGAGATAAATTCTTTTCCTGAACAAAGGGGGTTTGATAAACCATATTACCAATGCCGCTATTAAAGTTTCGCTTTCTCACTCTGAAATATGGTGGCTTTTTCAGTAACTGGACATACTTTATTTTGGACTTTAATATCAGTTACAGATCACACAGCAGTTTCAGTCAGAATCACTTTCGCTTCAATTCTTAGTAGTGCATTGTATACAATGTAACTAAGTTAAAACCATCTTTTTAGACTTTCCACTCTTTTAAGGAAGAAGGCATTTTTCTGCGTATGTGCTTGTGCTCGTTTCATGTGTGTGTCTCTGTCTGCATGGATACGTGTACTTATGGAATTTGATTGAGTCATGCATTCTACTAAGTTACTTTTAGTGGAAAAAAAAGTGCAATATGGTTCGGTCGTGTATTCTGCTGAGTTAATTTTAGTAGGGAAAAGTACTGTAATTAAGACTGCCTGCTGAATATACTTTTCCCCCCTCTTAATTTCTCACATTTACAAAACTGTTTACTTAAGCATATATGAATCAATTTAGTTGCAGATTTTGCAATTGAGATTTTTAATTATTGTAATTCATGGCTGTGATGTCTCTTCTCATATTACAGTTCCCAGAAGTCATTGCTTCTTTCTTTTCACGGATTTCTTGGCCATCAACGGGGAGTCCGCCAGCAGCGCCAACTAGAAATATTGTGGGAAGTGCAACACCATTCACAGCTCGGCAAGTAGAGGTAAGAATTCTTTATTTTCCCTCAATGCTTTGGATCTGCGATTGACTAAATATAATTTTTCTGAATTGTAGATATAAGTTAGATGGACACCTGACTGAGTAATCTCTATTATCTGTGAATGACGGAAGCTTTCTGAACAAAATATTAACTTTATGGGAAGAACATGGTTGTTAAAGGGTCTAGACAATGCAGGACTAAGACTTAGCATATTGAATGCAAGTTTAGTTAAAATACAGATTTGTGTGCACAGAGGTGTGTATATAACATTTATCAAGTTAGGGAAAAATTTGTGGACCCTATATGGAATGTTGGCCAGCAAAAACATGCAGGCAAAATGAGTGTAGTTGGGACATATATGTTTAAGATGGATTGGTGGTAGTAAGAATTAGGGATGAAACAATTTGCCCAGGTGGGTGTGGCACTAACCAAAGAGATGATGGGTCTCATTTGCGATGGTTCCGGTTATGTACAATGAAGAGAGTAATATGCAAGTTCAAAAGAGTAACTTGATCCAGGAAAATAAGAAATAAATAAATAGGTAGGTACTGGTATGATTATTGAGGACGTCATGGAATGAATGGCAGAAAAGAAATAAAGTTAAGAGCCTAAAGTAATTAGAAAAAAGTCACATAAAAAAAAGAAGGGGGGAAAAACAACTTTTGTAAAATTCTTTCGCTTGATATATAGGAGTGTGTATAAATTCTGTCGCATAGGCTTTGGACTTGCACTGTCATATTATGTACTGGTCTGATCTGAAATTTCCATCCACATCATCAATTTCGCTGTTTGGTTTCAGAGAAATTATCCCTCTGCCTTGGCTTCTGCCACAGAGCCAACGGAGGCCTCCATTGCGACTCTGGTTTCTATGGGCTTTGATAGGAATTCTGCCAGACAGGCACTGGTGCAGGCTAGAAATGATGTCAACGTAGCTACAAACATCCTTCTTGAAGCGCAGGCTCACTGATTCCAAAACTATAGTTCTGTGAAGACGAACCTGAATATTTTTGAATTCAGGGATGGAAGATCCATCCATATCTAAGGGTGGCAATACAAATTTGCACATTCAGAGGGCTGGAGATGATGATGTGCTCTCAGAAATCCATTAAGGCATTTGCAGTATCTTAGTCAAGGATTACTATTTTATTTCCTTCTCTCTTTAGTTTCCTTGTAGCTATGGCATTCGGGATATGTATTTATACTCGATTTATGCAAAAGTAGGAGGCTGTAGAATTGTCTGCATCATATTGGAATTTGGAAGCGTCCATATTCTCTTTGAAAGAAAACCCGAGATGTACAGCTGCAGTATATTGCATTCGGACTGTTAAATATATGGGAGTCCCCTTTTGACTAGGCCTGTCATTCTTGCTTTACGTTCCACTTTCTTTTGCCATCACTTGGTTAACCGAATTCTCTTAGGGCTCGTTTGGTACACAGGACTGTCTTGGCATGGACTATGCTTAGGGACTGGCTTGGCTTGGCTTGGCTTGGTCTAAGTTGGATAACACTTATCCTGCGTTTGGTGTATGCTTGGACTAGGATTATAATTTTTTTATTTTTTCAAAAATATCTATATATATGTATATATGTATTTTATAATATACATAATATATATGTATATACATGTATATAAGTATATTATAATAATATTATATATTTTAAATAATATAAACGTACATACATATATATAAGTGTATATAGGTGTACAGTCCCCTTCTATTGAGGGATCCCTCAAATAAAATTATTTGAGGGACACCCTTTAGGGTCCCCTACGAATTTTTTTTCAACGATCGAAACCATCTATTTTTTAAGTCTATATTCATAGATCATCCTTGAAAAAAATTAGACAAATTGGAAACTGTTTCGATATCCAATTGTGTCCTACAAAATCAATGAACATGGTGCTTCAAGAAAGTACTAAAATTTCAATAATTTAATTGAGTGGTCAAATGATATCGGATTCAAGTGATTTTTTGTAGAGATGATCTTTGAATGAGTATCTATAAAAGGGACGGTTTGGATTAGTGAAATACAATACAGAGTGGGCCCTACAATGGTATCCCTCAAATAAGCTAATTTGAGGGATCCCTCAATGGAAGCTCTCTGTATAGGTGTATATATGTATATTATAATATACATGGGTATAATACATATACATATATTTATATATATGTATGTATATTATAATATATAATATATATGGGTATGTTATAATAATAATAATAATAATAATAATAATAATAATAATAATATACATGTATATACGTGTATATATGTATATTATATATGTATGTATATATACATATATATTATATATATTATAAAATAAATATGTATATATAATATATGTATAATATATGTATATATATTATATATTATAATATACATATATATACATATATACATGTATATAATATATGTGTATATAGGTGTATTTATATATTATAATATATACATGGGTATAATACATATATATATACATATGTATATTATAATAGATAATATATATGGGTATGTTATAATAATAATATACATGTATATATGTGTATATATGTATATTATAATATATATACATATAGTATAAATATATAATGTATATGTCTATATACGTGTGTATATGTATATTATAATACATACATGGGTATAATATATACACATATATGTATATATACTTATCTATATGTATTATAATAATATATATATTACATATATACATGTATGCTATTATTATAATATTAATATGCATGTGTATATGGGTATATTATAATAATAATATACGTGTATATATCTATATGTATTTATATATTATATATGTATATATGTGTTTATATATATACATGTATATACGTGTATATGTACATTAATATATAATATAATATATATTACATATATACATGTATACATGTAGCTATTATTATAATATTAATATGTATGTGTATATGAGTATATTATAATAATAATATATGTGTATATATCTATATGTATTTATATATATTATGTATATATATATATATATATATATATATACTTGTATATGTGTATATACATGTATATATGTACATTATAGTATATGTGTATGTAATAATAATAATAATAGTAATATATGTTATTAGTATTACAATATAATATATGCATCTCATACATTGGTAAATATAGGACTAGCTAATCCTCCCTTTCTACATGGGATTAGTAGTCCTCTCCTAAGGAGGTGTTTTTGATGGGCCCAGTATTAGCAATCCCATCTAAGACTAGAATTAAATGAAATAAACATGGTACTAAATTTAGTCCAAACCAGTCCAAGCCAAGCCTGTATACCAAACGACCCCTTAGATTCTTAGATGTGCATACCTTTGTAAACCTGGTAAACTATCATTTCCCCAAAAAAAAAAAAAAAAAAACCACTAGAAACGATGTAAAGGATACAATTCATATATAACATATGAAAGAGTAATTACTTCCCCAATCTAGGGATTTTGTTCATATTATATGGTTAAAACTCGACTTCTATAACAACTTATCCTGTTGTTATGCAACCGGATAATTGTAACAGGACCTTATACAGTATATGCGATCTCCATAGTAACTCAGTTTATAATCATAACAATTCATGCCAAAATACCTCCAACACAACATTTTCAGTCACCTAAACTAAGTTCGCATTGGAAGGAGAAAAAACAAAACCCAGGTCCCCGAAATATCATATATCACAGATCAAGGCAGCATTTTCTCTATAACTGTGGTTGCTCAATTTTGATCTGGGTAGACAGTACGAAAAACTCCATAAACTTAGCATCCTTTTCGTCTATGGTTGCTGATTGTCTTGGAGACTTTATACCTTAAATAGTATTCTGAGACTTTGAAATGATCGTTTAGAGGGGTTTTGGACCCTTTATCCTCAACCCAGGTTTTGCCTTGACAAATATTAGACAGTGCTGACGTCCACACGGCTTCTATGAAGCTGGAAGGCGGGGGTGATCCAACTCCCGCAACTGCATTGGATGCCTGACCAATTGAAGTAACCCAATCGAGCTTCACAATGTGCACATGACAACTTGCCCTCCAGTGCTCCTTCTTCAACTGTGAAATGAGAGAACATATGAAGGATTAAATTATTGCGTGTTTCTAAGCCAAATCACATTGAACAAAAGATGCCTTCAAAAGAAATAACTTCTACTTCGTTTAAGTTAAGGTATAAGGAAACCAAAATAAGCTTAAGAAAAATAAAGAAAAGGAAAACATCAAGAAATGCCATATAGGTTCAGAAATAGGAATGTGAAAAAGATGTGGATCCTGTCTGAGTGTCAAAATCCATATTCGAAACTTTTTTCATTATTCATAATACCACATACTGGAAAAATTGGTCAGTAAGAAAAATCAATTTGCAGTTGACATGTAATCTCAAGTGACTATTTGATCACATAATATCCCAGTTAAACAACTGCTAGCGTTTATTATATAACAATAAAATGAAACAACTCAAGGAATCCCTTTTGACAAGAGAGGTCTTCAGCATGATTAGCTATTACTGCTATGGAAAAGGTAAGCCATACAGTTATAAATATGGCAGTTACCTGCTGTCATCCACCTTAGAGGCTCAACAAAAATGGATGAACATTCAGAATCCTCAGACAAGTTGCTACTTTTTCGCTTTCGCCACTCAAACGATTTTTCACCCTCCCCTGGAATGTGATCCACAACATTGTCCTGCAATGCAACAACTCTTCGGCATTTCTTGCAGCGGAAAGCTGTTGTACCAGTTTTTCCTCCATTTTGAGCTGATTCTACCCCAGAGGCAACTTCAATAGGCAACCCAGGATCTGCCCCAAATTTGGAACTGTCTATTTTATCACCACGATGATAAGATTCTCCTGAAAGAATGGGATAAAATATATCTATTATAGCAGCGAAAACAGAAATTCACATTTGCCACTCAATTTGAAACCTCCAGTGAAATGCGTAGGCATATATTATAATGTCTACTATGCTGAGCCAAATAACTTTTCACATAGTAATATACATCAAGAACATTGCCATGCAATTGCTACACCTTCCACAATTGTCACTGCTGTTCTGGTAAGCATTTCTTTTTCTCTTCTCCTAAAATGTTATGTACGGTAGAGGAGAACGGCACACAATTTAAAAATTAAAAGATTCAGAGGTATGGTTCATGGATACAGTAGCACCATTGTAGCAGTTTTTTGTGTTAGTTTCCCGAAGCTAATTTGACAGGTGAGATTATTTTTATTTTAAGGTCTACAATTCAACTCAATTAGGGTTTTCTGGAGATTCTAACATTAATAAATAGAGTGAACTAAATTGAGACAATCTTGTTTCTGGAGTTCTAAACCTTTGGCATTTTTGAGTTCAATCTAGAACCTTGGAAGCTTCTCTTAGGGATTTCTCATAACCCAGCAGTGTCTCCATGCTCAATCCGAAAGAATTCCAACCCTCACACTTGTCAAAAAAACATTCTAGTTCGATGATATACAACCAATTTGGTAAGACAATGCTCCTTAATGCCTTCCTATCAATGAACTTTTCATACAGTATTCTATTACCAAAACTTGGAAAACTAAAATATGAAAGCATGAATTCAAGATGTACAATCAATAACCCTAAATTTAGAGGGAGGGGAAGATGTAGAAGAAAAAATAAACTTGTACCCAATACTTTCAGGTGAAAAGACTTATATATGGGGCTGGCATGATCAACCTTGAAGCCCATTTCCTCGTACATTTTGAGCTGCAACACCATAAAAGTAAAGAGTAAAATTCACTATGGGCTGGATTAGCAGAAATTAATGTTATCTTGTACAAGATGTGATATAAGAGCGCATTGCATCACCTGATCTAGAAAACCATCATTGGGGCAAACAAACTCACAGCTTTGCCTCAGGGATCCTAGTGCATCTGGAGGATTGCATAAGAGGAAGAAAAAGACTAAAGCAGTTAAGCATTTGTAACCCAATATTTTTTTTTTTTTTCAATTCAATTGCTCATATATTTTGAATGGTGATGATTTTGGCACTCCAACATCTCCCACATTCCTCTACTCTCTCACACAAGAGGACTACATGAGGGTTCCAAAATCAGCCTAAAAAAAGCTGATGCACTCCTTTTGTGTGAGAGAGTAGAGGAGTGTGGGAGCTGACATTTGGAGTGTCAAAATCATCTCCCATTTTTAAAGTCATACAAGCTTGTGAAAATAATTTTTGTCTAAACTGAAGAAGAAAGAAAAGCAGCAACGTGAATTTATATACGAACACTCGCGATACTTAAAACAAGCAATGATTTTTCACACCTTCTTGTGATAAATGTTCTGTTCTCATCAGATATGCTGTAATGATAGCTGCACTGCAACAAACACATGCAAACAAACAAGGGTGTAAACCCTTTAAACTTGACAATTCAGAAAACTGGAAAAGCTTTCAGAATGTAAGCTCCGTATACTTTCGACATTATTAGTAGACTCTTGTTATTCTAAAAACTGAAAATTATAAAACTGAGAGAACAATATGTACCTTCTGGAAACACCAGCAAAGCAATGCACCAAAACAGACCCCTCTTTTCTACTCTTGTCAATAAAATCCAAACAGACATCCAAATAATCCAATAAATTCTCATTCTCCATATCTCTCAGCGGAACCCCCATCCTCACCAGCTTCAAATCCTTGCCTGCATATTCCAACAAGTACAAAAGCTTATCCGAGAGCAAACAACTTTTCGACCCATCACCAGAATCGTCCACAGAAGCCGACCCACCAACAGACCCGCCAGTATACACCTTCTTGATTTCCTTAGTGGGAATTGTAAGACCCTTCTTCCATTCGGAGAAAAACGAGATTGATGCAGAACTCAGAACTGAGAGAATGTGTGTGATCTCTGTGCTGCCATTTTGGAGAACCTCTGCTGCATCGCCGATGTTGCCGATGAATAGATTCTCACGAACAAGATACGGCATGACCACTGAAAAAGATTTGATTTTTTGCTAAACCCAAGATTATCAAAGCAAGAAATCCTTGTTCTCCCCCTTGATTTAGGTCGGCTAGTGTGTGAGAGAGAGAGATAGAGAGAGGGAAGGGGATGATGAGTCTTAGGTTTTTATTTTTTATTTTTTCCTGAATAGATCAAAGGTATATTCTGAAAAATGAAAAAATTATCCTGATAGGTGAAGACCCTTCACTGAAGGGAATGATGGGTATTGGGTTGTTTTCTTTTTAATTTTTTAAAATACTTTTTAATACTTCAAAAATATTTTTTTTCCTCAAAATTGAAAAAATTATCCTATAAACGTGAGCATGTGCAAATCATGTGACATTCCTTTTAAAGAACCAGAAATTGATTAGCCTCACCCTAAATTAGGAATGGGTACAATTTCGGGTCAATCAAACTAAACCGTTTAATTCAATCATAGTGGGTTGAGTTGGTCTAAAAATGAGCAGGTCATAAGTTAAAAAAAATTATAAATCACTATGTATGAGTTGGAACCAAAATTTAAAGTAAATTTTATTTTGAGTTAATCTGATTGAACTACCCAACCTGATCATAGTGGGTTGAATTGATCTAAAAATGACCAAGTCTTGAGTTAAAAAAATCATAAATCGCTATGTATGGGTTGAAACCAAAATTTAAAAGTATGCTTAATTTTGAGTTAACCTGACCAACCGCCAAACCTTATTACAAAAAATTTGAGTTGAGTTGAGTTGACCTAATAATGAACGGATTTTGAGTTCAATAATTCATAAAAAAACTATATATCGGGTTGGGACTAAAACTGACCCAACACTATCCATGTCCACCTAGGGCTAGTCAATGGGCCAGGTCGGGTTAGCCCGGCCCAAATTTAATAGATTTAGGCCGGGCCGGGCTTTAAAGAGGAGACAGAAAATATCGGGCCGGGCCGAATTTTTTTAGAAAATTCAAAGCTCAAGCCCGCCTCATGAGCCAGGCTTGAGAAAGCCCATTGGGTCGGGCCGAGCTAAGCCCAACGGGCCGGGTAGGGCTAAGCCCAATGGGCCGGGCCTAAACGGGCCCTACTTCATTAAAAAAATCATAAACTTAATCATAAGGGCATTTTAGTCCAAATTTGAGATTAAACTCACTTAATTTCAATATTTTCACATCAACCCAAATTCATAAAACACCCAATAAAATCACACAACTTATAAGATTTTCCACAAAAATAATAAAATCAAGTATTATTTTTGAGGTTATTACATAATTAGATCGTAATTCATTTTAAGAAATAATTTTAAAAAATAATAAGTATCACAAAAATATTTTTTAAAGGATGGTATGAATAAATATGCAAATATTTGGTGATGTGTTCAAGAAAAGCATGATTATATTTGGTGATACGATTATGCTATGTGATATGTTGTTCATCTTATATATATATATATGTAATTATTGAATTAATAATTAACACAAATTCATGTGCTAATCATCTAATTATAAATTAGGAATGAATAAAAAAAAGTAAATGAAATGAAACAAATTATATATGTGATTTAAGTGATATAATCCTAAACGTAAACTCTTATTTATACATAATTATATATGTATGCGGGCCTAATGGACCGGGCTTTTGTGGCCGGGCCGGGCCGAGCTTTCTTGGGCTTAATCGGGACGGGCCGAGCTTCAAACACCCAAGCCCAAGCTTAGCCCGGCCCAAGGCCGGTCGGGCCATCTCAAAGCCCATAACAGGCTGGGCCGGGCGGGCCCCCATTAGCCTATGAGCTTGCGGGCCAAATGATGAGGCCTATGTCTACCCCTACCCTAAACCCTTTTAACCCCCACAGAAATTTAGAACAATTAGCCAAAGTCTTTGCTGAGTCACCATTTCTTTGGGCCACCACGGCCTCAGTCAATCGAATTGGAAAAAAATATTAGAAACCAACAAAAATAGACATGCTCTGCCTCTGCAGATAGGCAAAACTTAGTGGGCTTTACCCACGTGACAATGACATCATTCTTCTTTCTTCTTTTTTATGGATCTGAACACGACGTTGTTTAGTGTGTTTTGAGACGACAAAAAAAAGTCAGAAATCCTCATCTACGCTAACATATCGCCTCTGCAACGAGGTAGCCGCCGTCTGCAAATCAAGCAAGTAAGGCCTACCATTTTAAAGATGTTGATACCAGAATCAGTAACCAATAAAGATAAAACACGTGGACAATATTCGTCATCAGCAGAGGAGCCCTCGGCACCCGGGCATACCGATAGCAGATTGAAAGCCAAAATGCCCATTGGACACTTGGCATACCCACAGTGAATGTCCACAGTCCCATATCGGAATTCTACACTTGCACACCTCCCAAGGTTTATAAAAGAAGCGCAATTCCCCAAAATGGGGGTAATATGAACTTTCGACATACTGCCTATCGATTTGTCAGTTTAAGCTTACTAAATACGTACTTACTTAAGCATCGGAGAGCCTTCGGCCGATACCACACCGGTGCCCTAAGGTCTTACCGAGCGTTCGTTATCTTGCAGATCACACGCTCCACTAAGGCCAAGAGTGTACCGAAGGCCCAACATCATTAAGTTGAGCGGACAAAGTGCCAAACCATTTTTTTGCATCAACAGTTTGGCACTGTCTGTGGGAAACGATCTGAATCAACCCATTATCCCTAAAACACATGGGGACCACTTCAGTACCAACGTTCTTGTCGGAAGATGGATTACCGTTCGGAAGGCAAAGCTGAGCAAGCCCCGCGCTGCCCCGTTGCACTCCTTTCGGTAATTCACCCATGATTCAAACCACCGCTGAAGCAGAGCTTCTGGCCCAAATCACTTCTCTTTGGCAGGACATGACTAAACTCCAAGAACATAACAATCTTCTCTCGTCTAAAGTAGACGAAACCCAGCAACTGCTCAATCAGCAGCATACGCAAAATATCCAAACAAATCAATCTTCCCAGAGCCTGTAGACCCCTAGTCGGAAGAAGAAGAGTAAGAAGGTAGCAAAGACAACACATGCGCCCTCCAAGCAGTTGGTAGTTCCAGCACCCAAGGATCAACCACACCTACCGAAAAAGGTTTACTTCGATTGTCGCCATCGGATCAATGACCGGGATGCCAAAAGACAGAGATCTCTGATAAGAATCAATGCTCACCTAAGGGACTCGCGGATGAAAGTTTTGGGAAATAAATCACCCATTCAGAAGGTTCGGGGCTTGGACTCCACCACCGAATCAGATTATGAGTATGTCCTTTCCAAGACCAGAGAGTCTACCTACTGTTCGGCAATGCCAACGAGGTACTCGGAGGCCAGACCGGTAAGCCCACAGAGGCGTTTGATGGCCACGACTCTGAGAAAATCCCTAGCCGAGATCCTGTCGTTCGACTTTTTTTTCTTCAGAAAGTCCAAAACATGAAAACGATTGAATTCGTTCTCAGGAACCAAACTGGGGAAAACTTCGGCCAGGGCTGTTCACCGAATGTATAAAGCACTCACGGCAGGATAGTGACATACAACCTCTACATATAACGTTCTACACTGGGGTGGAAGATCCCTTAACGCATCTCCATTCCTTCCAATCAACAATAGGGTGCAAGGGACTCAGTGACGAAGAGCAATGCTTGTTGTTTCCGTCTGTGCTTACTAGAGCGGCATTGAATTGGTTATACCGTCTAGAGCTGAGAACGGTAGACTCCTTCGACGAGTTAAAACAGATTTTTCTTAACCACTCCATGATACAGACGGACCGTTTGTACTCTGCCGACGACTTGTACATAATCCAGCAAAGGGAAGATGAACCGCTACGGGAGTATGCTGCACGTTTCAGTTATGAATACTCGAGGTGTCCGAAAACGGATGACAGGGCAGCCTACGGGGCCTTCAAGAGTGGCCTTCGGTCCTCACACTTTCGGTACCTACTGCACAGTAGCAACTGGCATACCTACGACGAACTAATGAAGCAAGCGGCAATCCACGCTAAGGCTGAATATTTCAACTCGAAATCCGGGCCTTCGGCTCGGCAGGAGGAACCAGCATTGAAAAGTTATCCTGGGCAAGAATCTCCATACGCCCTTAGAAAAGCTGACGAATCCTCGGCGGGGCACAAACGGAAAGATGACGGTGACAATCGGCAGGGAAACCCAAGGAAAGGAAAAGGAAGATACGGTCACTCTGCTGAATACCACTTATGAAGCTGTACTGATGAACGAACACGAGACCATACCAAAGCCGAATCACCGAAAGCCTAATCGGTAGGACAATCGGGATACCGACAAATTCTGTCGATACCACCAGCACAACAGTCATAACACTGAGGAGACCAACTCAGTGTACGGACGTGCTACGTAATGGCACTGAAATCGGTAGCTGTTAAACCTCCCAGGGAGACCTTGTTTGTCCAAGAAGCACCGAACGGTAACGGGCCAGTTGATGACCCAAGAGAAGAAAACCTAACGTTACAAACACAGCCTGTTGAAGAGCTAAAACCCGTGGTACTAAGTTAAGAGCAGCCTGATCGGTGCGTCAGAATCAGCACCACACTCCCTTCCCCTTCGGACGCAGTTTATCGAATTCCTACGGCAACATGTGGAGGTCTTCGCCTGGTCTTACGAGGACATGCCAGCATATCCCCTAAAATCATCAGCCATAAGCTCAGCATCTCCCTCGCCTATAAACTTGTGAGACAAAAGCACCGTTCATACGATGCCGAACGGTACAAAACCATGCGTACCAAAGTCGACAAACTAAAGGCCATCGGCTTTATCAGGGAAGCTACATACCTTGTGTGGCTGGCAAACTCGATAATGGTTCAGAAAATGAAGGGCAGGTGACGAATGTGCCAAGACTATACTGATCTGAACAAACTTGTTTGAAGGATAGCTTCCCGTTGCCTCGGATAGACCAACTCGTGGACGTTACCGCCGATCATGAATTGCTAAGCTTCGTGGATGCATACTCCAGGTATATATTCATGAACCCTGCCGATAGCGAGCATACGGCGTTCATCATGGACAGAGGACTGTACTGTTATAACGCCATGCCGTTCAGCTTTAAGAAAGCGGGGGCAACGTATCAAAGGCTCGTCAACTAAATCTTCGCGAAACATATCGGTAGCATCATGGAAGTATACGTAGACGATATGTTGGTAAAAAGTAGGACTGCCGAAGAGCACCTACACAATTTGGCCTTGATGTTCGATATACTGAATGACTACCGAATGAGGCTAAACCCAACGAAATACGCATTCGGTGTATCTTCAGGAAAGTTTCTCGGGTTCATAATCAGTCAAAGAGGGATCGAGGCAAATCCCGAAAAAAATCAAGGCCATAATCGACATGGAGAAGCCGAAGACACAGAAGGACATTCAGAGCCTTACCGGACATGTCGCCGCCTTAACACGCTTCATTTCCAAGGTTACCGATAAATGTGCGCCGTTCTTTAAAGCCTTGAAAGGGGGCAAACAGTATATCGCATGGACTGCTGAATGCGACAAAACATTTCAAGACTTAAAGAACTACATGAGCAAAGCACTATTGCTTTCAAAGCTACTCCTAGGGGAGGTTCTATTTCTTTATCTTTCGGTATCTAGCATTGTCGTCAGCTCGGTGTTGATATGCAAACTAGAGAAAGCGGAACTACCGATCTTTTACGTCAGTAAGGCACTGCAGAGCCCAGAAAGTCGGTATCCTCCCTTGGAACAGCTAGCCTTAGCCCTTGTAGTCTCAGCTCGCAGACTCCGCCCATACTTCTAAGCGCACGAAATTATGGTCTTAACCAACCAACTGCTTCGGCAGGTACTCCAGAAATCGGAAATGTCCGGCCGATTGGTCAAATGGGCAATTGAGCTCGAAGAATTTGACATACAATTTAGGCCAAGGACAGAGGAGAAAAGTCAGGCCGTTGTCGATTTCATCTCCGAGCTTACACCCTTGGTAGCATCCGAGCCAGTGAACACTAGCACTGATACTGAAGAACTAGGCAGAACGCCGAACGTTTCGACCCTTCCGTTCCCGTATGGATACTGCATGTTGACAGTTCGGCAAATCAACAAGGTTGCGGAGCTGGTCTAGTGTTAACTACACTAGACGGGGTCAAGATTAAATACGCCCTCCGATTCAACTTCAGAACCTCCAACAACGAGGCAGAGTATGAAGCACTCTTGGCAGGCCTTCGACTAGCCAAGAGCATGAATGCAAAATAAATCAGCATTCACAGTGACTCTCAGCTCATAGTGAATCAGATAATGGCAGACTTCGTAGCCAAAGACGCCTTCATGTCCGCCTACCTATCAACCACACACCAAGTGCTTCAGAAATTCAAGGCTTACGAGATTCGGCAGATCCCCAAGACAGAGAACAGCCGCGCCGATGTGTTGGCCCGATTAGCTTCGGCAATCAATGACAGGGTCAGTAGGAAGGTGCAGGTGGAAATCCTAGCCCAACCTAGCATAACAATCTCCGAAGTATATACTGTATGGTATGAGAACACGTGGATGTCTCCCATCTACGCTTTCCTAACGAACGGTACCCCGCCCCACGACAAGTCCCAGGCCCGGAAGCTGCGATACCAGTCGGCACGGTACGCAGTCATCAATGATGTCCTGTACAAACGAGGCTATACCACGCCATATCTAAAATGCCTCACCACCGAATATGGGGATTACGTCTTTCGAGAGATCCATGGTGGCGTATGTGGGGACTACTCAGGATCCCGATCGCTGGTATACAAGGCCTTTCGGCAAGGATATTACTGGGCAACTATGCATCAGGATGCGAATACATTAGTCAAGAAGTGAAGTGCAACAAATGCCAACGGTTTGGTAATGTGCCTCACATTCTTGCCGAGCCCTTAACGCCGATCGTAAGTCCATGGCCTTTTGCCCAATAGGGAGTCGACCTAATCGGCCCAATGCCGCAAGGCAAAGGCCAGGTCAAGTACGCGTGGTCGCGGTGGACTACTTCACCAAGTAGGTGGAAGCCGAAGCTCTAGCAACTATAACGGCAGCTAGAATGGAGGACTTGGTGGACCCACATCTGCTGCAGATTTGGTATCCCATACGCAATCATCACCGATAATGACAGGCAGTTTGATTCGGAACTCTTCAGACAGTTTTGTACCCGCCTCAAGGTTAATTTGTTCTTCGCCTCACCAACTCACCCCCAGTCAAACGGCCAAGTCGAAACAATAAACAAAATCATTAAGAAACTGCTGAAACGGCAGCTCGACAAAGCCAAGGGAGTTTGGCCAGAGAAGCTTCCAGAAGCACTATGGGCCATTCGGACATCCTACCAAATGTCTACCGGAGAAACCCCCTTCTCTCTCGCCTTCGGCTCGGAAGCCATTGTCCCCGTGGAAATCGGCGAGACTTCTTACCGAACGAAAAGCTTTGCTCCGAAGGCGAATGAGGAAGCACTTGCATTGAGCCTCGACTTAATTGAAGAACGCCGAGCGCAAGCCAACCTTCAGAATGAAGCATACAAACAGCGCGTCTCTCGGTATTACGACTCAAGGGTCAGATCCCGCTCTTTCTGAATTGGGGACTGGGTTATGCGCAAAATCTCTTTAGCAACCAAGGACCCTAGAAAGGGACCCTCGGACCTTCCTGGGAGGGACCTTATGAGATCATCGGTATCCTTTGATTGGAAACCTATCGACTGAGAGACTCCAACGGAAAGACCCTCGGTCATCCTTGGAACGTCGAACATCTGAAGTTATTACTTTAAATGAGTTTCCCTAGCCTACGGCAGGTTAAAGTTTGAAAACAAAGAACTCTGAATGTACTTATGCCTTTGGCATCATCTAATGGAAAAACCCTCGGCCCTATTACTTATTATAAACTGTTGGTTAATTTGTTTAATAGCCTACGACAGTAAATAGTTTTGAGTTTGATCCTACCGATCGTGCCTGCACTTGATTAGCCATCGACAATTAAAGTACTTAAGTCCAAGTATTCTACCGATCAGAGGTTCACTTGGGAATCATTCTTTTACTTTGCCTACGACATTAAAGTACTTAAGTCCAAGTATGCCATCATTCTTTTCCTTTGCCTTCGGCATTAAAATACTTAAGTCCAAGTATCTTACCGATTAAGCCTTTTATTAGCCCTCGGCAATGAAATGGGTTAAAACCCTACTTCTACCAATAGGGCGTCCACTCGTACTATTCTATCCGAAAATTTGATTCCGATTATACCAAGGGTGTTAGCCATCGGCAACCATCATCTAATCGGTAATAAACGGAAAGTCTATAAAAATTTTCGGCAATCAAAAAGATAGGCTAAACAAAATATTAAATATCAAAATAAAATTCAAGTACATGCCCTCGGTATCAAGGTGTTTGGAATGAGCTGCCTTATGGCAGGTACAGAAAAAAATTAAATATACAAAGCTACAAAGCTAAAAAATCAAATGGCAGCCTCCTCGCTAGCAGCGTCAGTGCCCCGTCAGCAGCGGCATCGGCATGTGCAGGGCTTCTTCCGAGGCATCCTCCCCCTAGTAATCTTCAATCATTTCTTCAGTGATGCCTTCTGGTAGAGGAGGAGGATCGATAATGAAATTCAGGTTCAGCTTCTGCCCAGGGTTGTACCGTTTGAATCGGTAAAGCAGATCCGCCATCTCTGAGCCCACTTTTTTGTCCAGCAGGACAGTGAACTCTTCTGATGAACGGTAGCCCCTAATCGCCTCCCGAACGGCAGCATCAATTTCTTCTGCCTTGGCCCACTCAGACTCCTCCAAAGCCACCTACACTGCCTCCTTAGCTGCCTCGGCATCCTTTGCCGCTGTCAACGCAGCCTCCAGAGCCGCCCTCATCTCCGCCAGCTTAGCCTCGGAAGCTTTGACCAGTCGCTTGGCGGCCTGTTTATCTTTCAGAAGATGGGCATGATCCTGGAGCGCCTTACCTGCCTCGGCAACCTTAGCACGGCCGTCGTCGTAAGCTTTCTTAGCGCACTTGGGAGCCGAGATGGCCCGCTTCATGCACAGCAATATGTCTATGGATGCTTGAAAGATAAAGACAGAGTCAGCAAAAGTATAGGAGCTAACGGTAATCATAAGTTTGCATAAAAGGAAACTCACAGAAGCCTGCAGACGGAAGGCGCATCCAGCCTCCTCTCGAAGGAGCCTCTTCGGGAGCTCCTCGATTTCTGACAAGTCCATCTATGAACCAAGGATCACATGGTTCGCAAACTGGACCGTCCTTGAAGGACAAGCGATGGTGACCGGTTTGGTAGGACCGTCGTCTTCCTCGGCTGCAAAGACAGCCCTCGGTGTCTTCGTTTGCCGCTCATGCTTCGGCACAGGCTCGGCATCCAGATCCACTATGATGGGCCTCTTCCCTGCTGCCTTAGAGGCAACTGATTGGGAGGCCTACCCTCGCCTCGGCATCGCGACAGCTTCGGCAACACTGTTGGGCACGCCCTCGGCACTTAGCAGCCGTAACCGATCGGCAAAGGTCTGATCCTTAGGATCAACCTCCGCCGTTCGTACCGTGGCAGCTTCCGACTGTCGTTTCTTCTTCCCCTGTAAGCCCATCATAAGACGCATCTTGGAGGATTCGTTCATCCTCTTGGCTTCGGTAGACCTTCTGGAGTCTGTCACTATACAAAACGAGCATTTGATAAGAAGACGAGATGATATTAGCAAAACATACAAAGCAAACGAAGTGCACTTTCTCTCAGCAGGGCTGATGAGGTGGGCTCTGATCAAGTGCTCGGTAAAAAGAAACTTCGGATACACCCTGTTAGAGGTAAGAGCCTTCAGCCTCACTCTATCGACCTGACGAATCTCAGTTTGAGTCGGGCTCAGCTGCTTCAGTTTACCTGCAAAAACGGTGTAGAAGTCCCTTAGAAGAGATACAAATTGTTAACCTACCGATCGGCATGCTGGTGACCTACCGGTGATTTGGAAGGTGGGGGGAACTTGGAAACGGAAGGGCATTCCCGAAGGCGATTCCCAATCGCAAGATAAAAGCACCTGCCGATTCCTCCATGACTTTTAAGAGGTCGGCACAACGTTGACAAAGTGCCCCCGTTCGGAAGCCTTCAGACAGTTGGCCTGAACCCAGCCTCCATGATTGGCACACTTAGACTTCGTGACGCTGTACAGATAGAAGAATTGCCCGTAGGAAGGCTCCTCTTCCCCGGCAACACCGAACGCCACGATCACTCCCATCAAGGCCACCCAAAAGTTGGGATTGAATTGGCCAGGAGCATACCTGATCTGTGCCAGTATCTTCTGCACAGCAGGTTGTAGTGGCAACTGAACCCCCTGCAGAAGAACGTCGGTAAAGAAGACGACTTCACCGTCCTTCAGTCTGCTGAGTGATTCGGTAGGACCCATGATCCTCATCCTTATTGAATTTTGGATAAGGTACTCAGCACGAAGCTTGACTATCTCCGGTTCGGTAATCTTATTGGGCTCTAAGTAATCTACCCCAAAAAGATTTTCCTTCGGCACGCCTATGGGCACTCTAGGGTTTCCCCGATGAACTATGGTCACCCTCTGCTGGGATATAGGTTCAGCAGCTAGCTCTCCCCAGCCAGACGTGGAGGTTTTCGATTGATGGCTGCTGTGCTCTCCCGGCACCCGAGTGTCTCTCGTTTGGAACTCGCAGCGCTGATCCACGTCGGCATGACTACCGTCGCGATACACCACGGCCAACGGTACTGGTTGCCTAGTCATGAGTGCTTTCCCAATGCCATGGGTAGGAGCGGAGCTTAGCCCTTCACCAAGTATTTCAACATCGGTATCTTCTCCACCCTCAGCACCGAGGCTTACGGCCTCACTATATGTATCCCACTGATCGTCCGATGACTCCCCATCGAACACATTGGGTTTTCTCTCGAACGGAGACTCACTATCAGACATCTACAAAAACAGAAAAAGAAAACTAAGGGTGATGCAGAAGACTAGCCAACTGATACCTACATCGCTACCTATGGCAACCAGACTACCGAACGGAACCCTACTTACTCAAAGTCCAGTCTAGCTCATGCTATGGAAGGACGTACACAGTAAGAGTTTTGAAAGGAGTGCCGAACGGTACCTTATCTCAAGCTTTGTAGACCAGGGAAGCGGATTGACTTGCAGATCGTGCTCTTCAAGAATCGCCTCGATTGCCGACTGGTCACGTTAGGAATCCCTTGTATACTAATTGTTTGCTCCGAAATAGCCTTGGTTGTTGTTAGCTCTCGCCGAAAATTGCCTGGACAAAGCTTTTGTTTCACTCACAAATGCAAAGTGAACTTCTCATCCGGAGCCACTCCTATTTATAGGACAAGGGTTTCCAACGGTATGCCTCAAAAAACCAAACGGCGCATTAATGGCACCTCTCCGCATGAGTGAACACAACACGTGTCGTTCATTATGTGGATGTCCAGACAGACAGGGGCACATAAGACAAAGCGTCTTTTTGTCCCATAGCTCCTCAAGCAAGCGACCCTTTGAGTCTCCAGACAACTGCTTTCGAACGAAGGCACACGGCAGAAAAGGATCAAGCTCCTCCCACAGCTAAATTGCCGAACGGTAGAACAACATTTTTATTACCGAAGAAGATATCAAGTCCCCACATGAGAACTCTCAGATGAGAACTTGGGGGACTCCTGTTGATACCAGAATCAACAACCAATAAAGATAAACACGTGGACAATATTCGTCATTGGCAGAGGAGCCCTCGGCACCTAAGCATACCGATCGCAGATTGAAAGTCCAAATGCCCACTAGACACTTGGCATACCCACAGTGAATGTCCACAGTCCTACATCGGAATTCTACACAACTTGCACACCTCCGAAGGTTTATAAAAGAAGTGCAATTCCCCAAAATGGAGGTAATTTGAACTTTCGACATATTGCCTATCGATCTGTCAGTTTAAGCTTACTAAATCCGTACTTACTCAAGCATCAGAGAGCCTTTGGCCGGTACCACACCGGTGCCCTAAGGTCTTACCGAGCGTTCATTATCTTGCAGACCACACGCTCCACCGAGGCCCAAAGCGTACCGAAGGCCCAACATCATTAAGTTGAGCGGACAAAGTGCCAAACCAATTTTTCGCATCAACAAAAGAAAAAGATGCAGCAGAACACGCGTTGATTCCTACACACAAAGCCTCCTCTGCAACTCAGAAAGTTTTTCAAGAAATTCCTAGCCGTGTCTTGACCATAGTTTGACGCATGAGTGTCTTGAACGTGTCCAAGGCGTTGACCATGTGCAACGCGTGTCCGTGCCTTGTCCGAGTGTCGGAGGACGCAGACACTCCACCTTATTTCCGTGTCCGTGCAACTTAGTTTTTTACATAAAAAACTTATAAACGCTAAACCCTACACCTCTAATAGTTTATTTGAAAAATATGCGACGCAAGTATTCTTTTGACTGAAATTGCTACTTTCAACTTAAAATAATCTATTTGTATTGAATTAATTTGATACAAGAGGTTTTATAATACATGTGAGGAAACAGAGACACTGACTTATGCACCAGACAAGAATCAATCAAGCTCCTTAATACATGGGAACTGCATAAAACAACTTTGGAGAATGCAATATGCCTGGAATCATTCCCCACAATCTTGGAAATCTCTCAAGGTTGCTTTATCTTGATCTTAGTAATGACTTTAGTCACCTAATTGAGACTGACCTTTAGTGGCTTGCAACTCTTTCTTCCTTAAAGTACCTTAACTTGGAAGGAGTGAACCTTGCCATGGCTACATCCTATTGGCTTCCCACTGTTAATATGCTCCCTTCACTTGTTGAATTGCATTTGCCCTCTTGTAGACTTACCATGCTTCCTCTCACTCTTCCTTCCATCAATTTCACATCCCTTTTAGTTCTTGATCTCTCTAAGAATAAATTCACCTCCACAATACCTCCTTGGTTGTTCAATCTCACTGAACTAGAGATGTTGGATTTGACAAATAACAATTTGACAGGAAAACTACTTGATTCTTTGGGATATCTTAAAAGCTTGAGATACCTCGACTTGTCGTATAACTCATTTCAGGGTTCAATCCCAAAATCGATTGGAAATTTAACATCTTTGGAGGAGTTTGACCTTGCATGGAATCAAATGAGTGGGATCATCCTAGAAAGTCTTGGGGAGTTCTCATCACTGGTTTCACTTGATATCTATGGCAACACATGGGAAGGTGCCATTACAGAACCTCATTTTGCGAAACTTGGAGGCCTGAGAAGAGTATCAATTGAAAACAATTCCCCAAACATTTCTTTGGTTTTCAACATAAGTTCTGATTGGATACCTCCTTTCAAATTAAGATCCTTGTACATTCATGCCAACTGGGTCCCAAATTTCCTACATGGCTTAAAAATCAGACTGAGTTGACCACGTTGACAATCAATAATGCTAGGATTTCAGACACCATACCAGATTGGTTTTCGCAGTTGGATTTGCAATTAGATTATCTAGATGTCTCATATAATCAACTAAGCGGCACGTTGCTCTTTTTAAAGATTTTAAGGTTGAGGTCCAACTCATTTACTAGAAGCACCCCTTTACAATTATGTGGTCTTTTCGCTCTCCATATATTGGACTTCTCACACAACAATCTTTCCGGAAATATTCCCCACTGCATAGGTAATTTGAGTGGCTTGAAATCTGAATTCACAAACAAAGAGACAGAAGTTTATGGTCATGAGGGAAGATTGGAGGTGGTGTCAAAAGGAAGAGTGCTTGAATATGACTCCATCCTTTACCTTGTTAATAGCATTGATCTCTCGGACAATAACTTGTCAGGAGAGATGTCTGTGGGGATAACAAGCCTAATAAAGTTGGGCACCTTAAATTTGTCCATGAATCATTTGAAATATCCCAGCAAATATGGGAAACTTGGGGTTGGTAGAAACTCTTGATCTGTCAATGAACAAACTTTTAGGTTCAATTCCATAGAGCATGGTTTCTGTAACATTTTTGAATCATCTGAACCTGTCATACAATAACTTGTCCGGAAAAATTCCAACGGGTAACCAGTTTCAGACCTTTGTTGACCCGTCAATTTATGAGGGCAATGCCAGTCTTAGCAGGTGTCCATTACCAATTGGTTGCCAAGACAATAAAGAAGCACCTCAAATTCCAAGTGGAGATGGAGGAGAGGATGATGATAGTAAACTTGAAAAGCTACAGTTCATCATCAGCATGGTGATAGGTTTCTGTGCAGGATTCTGGGGAGTTTTTAGGACTTTTGCCATGAAGAGGTTTTGAAAACATGCCTATTTTCACTTCCTTGACAAAGTGAAAGATGTTATCCTTGATTTTGTCTCAGCCATTCGTAATTATCTGCAGAAAAGATTGTAGAGCACTAACAAGTTGAACATGTGAAACAGAGTGTTACCTAGTCGAACAAGGTGTAATAAAGCACATGTGGGTACAAAATGATTATTTGATATCCTAGCAGAAGATGTAAATAGGGCTTGTCAATGGGTAGGGCCTGGCTAGCCCGACCCTAATTTAATGGGCTTGGGCCAGGCCGGAATTTAAAGAGGAGAGAAAAAAATACTAGGTCGGGCCGGGCCAGGTTTTCTTAGACAATTCAAAACCCAAACCTGACCCATGGGTCGAGCTTGAGAAAGCCCATCGGGTTGGGCCGGGCCTAAACGGGCCGAGTTCATCCAAAAAAAAATCAAAAACTTAATCATAAGGGCATTTTAGTCCAAATTTGAGATTAAACTCACTTAATTCTAATATTTTCACATCAATCCAAATTCATAAAACACCCAATAAAGTCACACAACTTAATACGATTTTCCACAAAAAGAATAAAACCAAGTATTATTTTTTAGGTTATTACATAATTAGATTGTAATACGTTTTAAAAAATAATAAGTATCAAAAAAATATTTTTTTTTAAAGGATGGTATGAATAAATATGCAAATATTTGGTATGCGTTCAAGAAAAGCATGATTATATTTAGTGGTACGATTATTTTTCGTGATATGATTATATTTGGTGATGTGACATGTTGTTCATCTTATATATATATATATAATTGTTGAATTAATAATTGACAGAAATTAATGTGCAAATCAACCAATTTTAAACTAGGAATGAGTAAAGAAAAGCAAATGAAATGAAACAAATTATATATATGATTTAAGTGATATAATCCTAAACCTAAACTCTTATTTATACATAATTATATATGTATGCGGGCCTATAGGGCCGGGCTTTTGTGGGCAGGCCGAGCTGGGCTTTCTTGGGTTTAATTGGGTCGGGCCTATGGGCCAGGCTGGGCTTCAGACACCCAAGCCCAAATGGGCCGGGCCGGGCTTCAGACACATCAAAGCCTATAACGGGCTGGCCGGACTTTTTTTCAATGGACCGGGCGGTTCCCATCAGCCCATGAGTCTGCATGCCAAATGATGAGGCCTAGCTTGATGTGATTAAGTTCTTGGAGATGCTATCAATTGACACAATGTAACCAAACCAATTTACGATCAACATTTAACAATTGACACAATGTAACACTTGATGACTTAGTCCTCACCTCACTCAAATGACCAAAAAAGAATAGGGAATTAGGTGGTGGGACTTTCTAAAGCTGGAAAATTCGATATTAACAATTGATGACAGCTTTGAGATTGAGAGCAAGGTTTAACAATTTACAATCACGATTCACATGCATGTTTATGCTCAAATTTATTTTAACCCCCTTCATGAACTCTTCTTTTCAAACCATTCTTATCATATACTACTACTAGTGTGTCATGGATGGAGAGGTGCCTTTATTTAGAAAACCTACTCTAAATTTCCCACTTTGACTTGTCCTTCAATTGGTTTGGTGGTGTAAGTTAACATGTCTGCATAATTTGTTGGGCCGAGCGGCAAGAGGCTCAAAAACTGTATATTGTTTAATTTCTTTTTCTTTATCCCTTTTATTATTTATTCTTCATTCTACATAGCTGCTCTTAGGGCTCGTCAATGGGCCAGGCCGGGTTAACCCGGCCCAAATTTAATGGGCTTGGGCCAAGCTGGGCCTGGCTTTAAAGAGGAGAGAGAAAATACCAAGCCGCCCCAAGTTGGGTTTTTTTAGAAAATTCAAAGCCCAAGCCCGACTCATGGGCCGGACTTGAGAAAGCCCATCGGACCGGGCCTAAACGAGCCTACTTCATTAAAAAAAATCATAAACTTAATCATAAGGGCATTTTAGTCCAAATTTGAGATTAAATTCACTTAATTCCAATATTTTCACATCAAACCAAATTCATAAAACACCCAATAAAGTCACACAACTTAATAAGATTTTCCACAAAAATAATAAAACCAAGTATCATTTTTGAGGTTATTACATAATTAGACCATAATACATTAAAAAAAATAATAAGTATCAAAAAAAATATTTTTTTTAAAGGATGGTATGAATAAATATGCAAATATTTTGTGATGTGTTCAAGAAAAGCATGATTATATTTGGTGGTACGATTATGTTTCGTGATATAATTATATTTGGTGATGTGATATGTTGTTCATCTTATATATATATAATTGTTGAATTAATAATTGACACAAATTAATGTGCTAATCATCCAATTATAAATTAGGAATGAGTAAAGAAAAGTAAATGAAATGAAACAAATTATATATGTGATTTAAGTGATATAATCCTAAACCTAAACTCTTATTTATACATAATTATATATGTAGGCGGGCTTAAAGGGCCGGGCTTTTGTAGGCGGGCAGGGCCGGGCTTTCTTGGGCTTAACCGGACTGGGCTTCAGACACCCAAGCCCAAGCCCAAGCCTAGCCCAGCCCAAGACGGGCAGGGCCATCTCAAAGCCCATAACGGACCAGGCCGGGCTTTTTTTCAATGGGCCAGGGGGGCCCCCATTGGCCCATGAGCCCGCGGGCCAAATGATGAGGCCTAGATGTAAACCTTGATATTTGTTTTTGAATGAATTTTTTCCCAGCGTTTGTCAGGACTTAGAAATAATTAAAATTATGTTTTGTTTTGGGTTGTTTTATCATGTCAACCCACAACCCTGGTGCTCGTATATTTCTTTTGTACTAATATTTCAAGGAAACTAGACATGATAAAACTCTGTATACCATAAATGTATATTGGCAAGGAAGAAGATGACATTAAATCAATACAGCTTTTAGGCTATACATAGCCTTTTCCAAAAATGGGTTTACTAGGTTGATGGCAAAAAGGTTATGTGCAGACAAATGCTAGAGTTAAACTCATGCTTTCCTTAGTTTTGTCTTTAGTCTTGATATAATTTCCTAGAGATAAGCATCACAAGGATTTGTGCTATCCAACCCTTGTATGAAATATTCTTCCTCATCGTTCAAAGTTATAATATCGTCATCACAAACAAAATTTGAAGTCTTTTATATGAATTAATCAGATACTCTCTCATTTACTTTTAGCAAATATTTAGGCTTAATTTGGGATTGCTATGCTTCTTTTAGAAGTAGCTTTTTTTATGTAATTTTTCAAAAGGTTTGTTGTTTGATAAAAAAGAAAAAAGCTCATTTTTTTCAAAATTAGGGGTCACGTGTAGCAGTTTTTAAAAGCCGGTGAGAGGCTGCTTTTAAAAACTACTGCGCGAAGAAGCATGCGGAGTGAAGGAGTTTTCAGATTTCCCATATTTGTCCTTATTTGTTTCATCAAATTACATGCTCTATCCTTCTCCTTTTCATGCTCTATTCCTTCTCATTTGACTGTTGTTCCTCTTGGGTATTGAAATTACCCAACAAAGCATGAACCTTTCACTTCAACAAAATTGAGATTGAAAAAACTGAAGGTCCAAGATCTGATTGGACCAAACAGCAAAAGAAACTTAAATTATACATTATTCATTTTTTAATGATAATTTTAGTTTTTTTAAAAAAAACTTTCATCATCATAGGTTTTTTTTGTCATTATACATTGTCACAGCAATTCTTTACAAAAGTTTACCGTTCTGACACTTCTTTTCATACTCACAGCACTTTTACAAATATAGATTACCAAACGCTAAACTATTTTCCTTTATAGCTGATTTCTCTCACAACAAATCTCAAAGTAATTATTTTCACAGCATAACAACGCCAAACTGGCCCTTAGTTGCTTCACTTCACAGCTATTTATTCTCGCAACACAGTAGAAGTAGTTTTTCTAAAGGCACAACAATGCTAGACTAGCCATCAGTGTCCTCCTTGAGATTGGACCTCATCACATACTCACTTTTTCTCTCCAATTTTGATCCTCTTATATTGTTTCCCTCTTTTCGGCCAAGGCGGCCGGCAAAAGGAACTTTTGGTCCTTCTTCTTTTTTGAGTATTGGGCGTGCCACCACCAAGCCACAAATTTGGGCTTGAATGAAATGTGAGTAGATGGATATGTCACGCTTCTAACTTCTAATCAAATGATTGATCGGTCAAGCAAGGAACTTCATCTTGGCCTAGGTTCTTTCACTTCCTCGGGCTCGAGGATGGTTAGGTTTTGTACGAATGTTTTTGTGATGTTTAGGGTTTTAAGTAAAAATAGTGCAGTTAAGCTAAATGTGTGTCACATCCCGGGATCGGCTCCACCGTAGCATGATATTGTCCTCTTTGGGCCCCCTTCTCTGCCCGCACGGTTTTGTTTTTGGGAGCTCACGAGCAACTTCCCAGTAGGTCACCCATCCTGGGATTGCTCTAGCCCCCAACTCGCTTAACTTCGGAGTTCCTACGACTCTGAAGCCAGTGAGCTCCCAAAAGGCCTCGTGCTAGATGGATGCGGGCGTGTACATATAAGGCACATCACCCCATCTCCGTTGGTTGATGTGGGATCTTACAATCCATCCCCTCAAGGGCTTGACGTCCTCGTCGGCACACTCGCACCACACGGTAGAGTGGCTCTGATACCAAATTGTCACATCCCGGGATCGGCTCCGCCGTAGCACGATATTGTCTGCTTTGGGCCCCCCTCTCTGCCCGCACGGTTTTGTTTCTGGGAGCTCACGAGCAACTTCCCAGTGGGTCACCCATCCTGGGATTGCCCTAGCCCCCAACTCGCTTAACTTCGGAGTTCCTACGACTCCGAAGCCAGTGAGCTCCCAAAAGGCCTCGTGCTAGATGGATGCGGGCGTGCACATATAAGGCACATCACCCCATCTCCGTTGGTTGATGTGGGATCTTACAATGTGCATTTAAACGTAAAGACAAAAATTAAAGTGCGATAAAATAAATCAAATCGATAAATAAAGCAAGAATTAAAGGCAGCACGATCGTCTGTCTCGGGGCAGCAGGAATACTCATGGCTCTAGTGGGCGTCGTAATCCCATAGGGGTTCGTCTTCACCATGCCGAAACATATATAGGTCATCCACCGAGTATAGTCGATCAGTCTGAATCATGAAATGGTCAAAGAAAGTCTGCTTCAAGTTGTCGAAGGAGTTGATAATGTTAGGGTTTAGCCGATAGAAGCAGTTCAAAGCGGCGTCATTGAGGGTAGAGGGGAAAATGAGGGACATGCCCTCATCACTGAGACCCTTGCAGCCTAGGGTAGACTGAAAAGAATGGATGTGGGTTAGGGGATCGTCCTTACTCGTGTGGAAGGCGATGCGAAGTGGCTGAACGCCCTTCTCCTGACGATAGTTAAGGATACGCTCAGTGAAGGGGCCAAGGCGTGGCTTCGTCTTGAGAGGCTGATAGCTATGATATTGCCGGGTTAGCATGGCAAAGGGCATCTGGTGCCGAAGACTTGCTGTGTTGGTTAGGTGGAGGTGGATAAGTTTCCCACTCCTTGAAAACTTCAGAATGGTAAGGCTCCCAGTCCTCAGGGTGGTAATGTTCCTAATCGTCCGAGTCCTCAACTCCTTTCTGGGTTGGTAAGCGGGTGGGCTTCGGTAGGGGGCCTAGGTGTGCCACCCGTGGGTCATTGAGGTCGACAGGAATAGGGATGGGCTTTGACTGAAGCTCCTAGATGCGGTCCCTGCAATCCTTGTAGACTTTGGTTGGGGCATGAGGCCGACCCCTTGGTGGGGAGATATGGAGAAGCTGCGACTTGGTCGCTTCTGGATGAAGGTGGCCTTTGCCTTTATCAGGCCTAGACTGAATCAGGGCACTATGGCGGGAGACAATTGGTTGGTTCGGTTAGGTGCGTTCAACACCCTGGGTGAGGTCCTGCTGGGTGAATTGGTGGTGAGTGTTCTCCCAATTACGTTTCAAGGTTCTGTAGTTGTGCTCCAATTCGACATTCTTGGTACAAAGGTGTTCATAGTTCTCTGTCATCTTTGTGATACTGGCATGAAGGCGCTCCATTTCGGCTTGGAGGTGCGCATCGGCTAAAGGTTTCTTTCGGGATGAATCCTCATGAGGGGTATGATGCTGGGTATCAAGGCTAGCTCCATAGTGTGAGGGGTAGAAGAGACGACGGGGTCAGATGGGAGATGGAGCCAGCGAGATTGGTAGAGAGGTGGGATTCGAAAGTCGCTTCCCATAGATAGCACCAAATTGTTGATGCTCTTTTTGGAGGGGTCAACTTATGTAGAGAGTGTTAGACCTTTGGTAGGGGGATGAGATTGCAAATCTTCAGCACTGAGAGATCCTGCAGAAGGAAATAGAGAAGAAGCAGTCGTTAAACTTCGGATACATGTGTGGTACCTACCAAAGGCTCGCCAATGCTTAAGTCAGCTATATGTAGTAATTTTGGTAGAATAATAGTAAAGGTGGGAAAGTAGTTACCCTTTTTACTTGGGCATTGTTCCCTATTTATAGGGAAGTGAAAATGAGAGTTTTGCACGAAGTTTCGATGTGGGACTTTGTGCAAACTGTTGTGGAGGTGACACGTGTCCATGGTCCTAGATTCTGTAGTCATCGAAGGGGCACAATTGTGTCGTCGATGTTATCTTCAGCAGACTTGCGCGGTCCATGTGTTGATTCCCAGTGCCGAATGTATTCGGTTGAATATGGTATAAACACAACTCATGCAGCAAGGGAAGAAATGGGCATGTTCCTTACGGAGATTCGAAGCTAACCCGCATTCTGCAGTCCTCCTTGGAAGGAATTAATGCTAGAACTGCCATAATTTGTACCACGAGTCCTGCACATAGCAATGTTAAACAATCAAGAAATACCCTCCTGTTTGCAAGCTGTGCTAAAGAAGCGACAACAAATGCACAGCATAATGTAGTCATGTCGGATGAAGCATCGGTGAAGCATTTGCAAAGAGAATTGACTAGATAGTAGAGAATGAGTTGAGAGGTTCAGGACCAAAAACTGTTCCAGCTGATTCTTCAACATTATTGAAAAAATATGTTATTCTCTTCACTCAAAATTTTATTTTTTTAAACATACTGTTTTTTAACTCAAGTGAATATTCAGAACTGGGCAAAGAAGCACAAAACAGAGGCCGGCAGATTTGCTGACCTCTTAAAAGATCACCAAATAAAAATATAAATTCCCCTAATGGAAAGCAGGAATTTTGTAACACCCCGACCCCAAATTTAACCCTTATTTAATTATTTAATTATTTAAGGGTATTTTAGTCATATTTTTAACCGGAGAGAGTTCGGGACCGTGACTTGTATTTTTGGATAGGTCGTACTGAGACGAGTTCACAGACACGTAGTGGGCTCGAATCGGAGTTGTAACGAGAGAGATATGGTCAAAAGAAGTCCAGTGGCACAATCGTAAATATTTCGAAATGGGATTTTTTATAAAAATCTGGTTTTCTCTCTCTCTCTCTCTCTCCCGCGACTTCTCTCTCTCTCCCGCCGGCTCTCTCTCTTCCTCCCCTCGTATCTCCGGCCACCGACCACGGCTGTGGGCGGGGCCGGTACCAAAACGACCGGGACGACGTCCCCTTCCTTCCCCGACCGTTCCCCACCGGCGACACGGCCTGTGCTGGCCGGAAAATTCAGAAAACCGCCGGAAAGTCGTCGAAACTTCAACGCCGTCGATCTCCCTCCTCCGGCCACCAATTCCGTCGACCCAGGTATGGATTTCGAACCTCTCGAGCTGTTCTAGCTGCCTGTTGGTTGGGTTTTGATCGATTCGATCTCTAGATCACTCGATTTTCGAATTGAAAATCGGCCGAAACTTCGGCCGCCGTGATCGGCCATTTCCGTCCACTTTTTGGGGTAGGTCCAAGAACAAAAGTGGCTCCAAATAGGGTGATATACCTAGGGTAGGAGTTTGGAGCCGAGATGTTGAGATTTTCCGGCGAAGCGTTATCGCTTTGGGCACCCACGCGCTGCCGGCGCGTGCGGCGGCGCGTGGGCACTGTAGAAAAAGTAGCGATGTATTCCGATGAGATCCTTAGGTTGTCACGAGTGCGTAGGATTTCGCGGATCTCAATTCGGACGTCGTTTGACTATGGAACGGATAATCGCATAGTATGCGTTATCCGGGTTCGATAGGTTGGGACCGTCGGATGGTCCCAAATTTAATATATGGTAATCTAGGTATTTCTAGGATCGTGTAGGAATTCACGGATCGTGAATCGGAGCCCCGGATGTTGGATTTACTACATGCACCACCAAGTGAAAGTTAGGTCCCACGTGGCGTAGGTTATCCGGCATTGGGACAGACCCCATACGTGGCGTTGGTTGTACCGGCGTATGGGGAGATTCGTAATATTGTGTTGAGGTCGCACGTGGCGTAGGTTATCCGGCGTGTCGACAGACCCCATACGTGGCGTTGGTTGTACCGGCGTATGGGGAGATTTGTGATATGAAATTGAGGTCCCGCGTGGCGTAGGTTATCCGGCGTTGGGACAGGCCCCATACGTGGCGTTGGTTGTACCGGCGTATGGGGAGTTATGTGATATGATAGTATGGCATGGTCGCACGTGGCGTAGGTTATCCGGCGTGTTGACAGGCCCCATACGTGGCGTTGGTTGTACCGGCGTATGGGGAGAATATGTGAAATACAGAGAAATGAAATAAGGTATCGCCCAAGTGTGGAACTGGGTTTTACGGAAGAACTACGTGTGGCTTGATCCCTCAAGGAGGGTACGTAGGCAGCCTAAGGTTATTAGGTGCAGCCGTAGACTAAATATTAGTCATAATTTGTATTTGAATGGTTTGGTAGTTGGATAGAAATTATTGAAAGGCCGAAGGCCATTTGTGTGAATTGCATGAAATTATATTGTGCATGCTGCCAGTTGGGAATATTAAATGCGTTTTTATGCAGGTTGAAATTTTGGGAAATGTCCAATTTACAGGGGAGACTCTGCCGAAATTTCGGCAGGAAGTCTCGGTTTTTAGTAAGTGGGCCTGGCATCGGGGTGATGTCAGGAACTCCAAAGGGTTCGTCTCGGGTTTTGAGAAAATTCGGGGCGGGTCCTTAAAAATTTTCTCTTTAATATGTTTTGACCTTTAAATATTTTCTTTCTGGTCTTTTCACAATTTGATCAAGCAGGTTTCTCCATGTTCTTTACTTTTAATTCTGTCACATGATTCTCGAGTCGTCTCAAATGGCAATCTCTGAAAATCTTCATTGTGCTTACCTTGGAAATTTCTTTTCTATGTTTTTTCTTTCTTCTCCATGGTTCTCGTATGTAAGAGGACAGAGTACAGTTTTTCCTGTTCATGTTTCATGCAGGATCCTTTCTTGTCTGAAAAACAATATCATTAAGCCTCCCATCTGTAAGCCAGAATGAGTATTAGAGCAACTCCACCCATTTGCCCTTAGCCATGGCAAGGGTGGAGCTAGGGCAAGCACTATTCACGTGAATAGTGGTTGCCCTTGCAAATAGTAAATCGTTTCTCCACCCGTTGCCCTTAGCCATGGCAATTACTATTCACTTTTTTATTTTTTCCTCCTATTTTTTAATGAAAATAATTAATTTGGGTAATATTTTCAGATAAGATTTTCGGATTCCTACGTGTCAAGACTATTCATAATCAGATAAAATTTTCGGATAAGATATTTGGATTCAAATTTCGGATTAATTTCAAAGTTCAAATTTCAGATAAATTTTTGGGTTCAAATTTCGAATGAATTTCAAAATTCAAAATTCAGATAAATTTGGGTTCAAATTTCGGATGAATTTCAAAATGCTAGATGAAAAAGAGGAAAATGTTGTGTAAAAAGAGTGAATATTAGTAGAAGTATAATGAAATGTAAGAGTATTGGTGTTGAAAGTGAAGGGTATTGATAGGTATTTATAGAAAAAAATATCAGAATTTTTTAGAATTTTTTAGAATTTTTTTTCATATTTTTTTCACCCAAAAAAGCCTCAGCCGTTGGATTAGAAATGAGAAGCAGATCGGAAGGCACTGAGCGCGACACGTGGCAGCGTACCAGCTAGCTGACGTCAGCGTGACGCCAGCGCTGACGTCAGCACCCTCGTTTTGGACCTGGGGCTGGTTTGGCCTTCGGGCTGGCCCGAGTTGGTGGGTCCCACACCAAACCCGGGCCTGGGCTGCACGCTGGAGCGAAATTTTTTTTTTTTTCTGCCCTTGCCTCGGGCTGGGCTCCTTCGCTGGAGCCACTCTTAAAATCCCACTCCAAACTCCAAAAGACTGAGACATTAATAATAACAAAGAGCTGGATTATTCAAAAAAGGACAAACCTGGTTTGGCAAAATCTGATAAGCCAAAATCAATGGCTTTCAACTGGGAATTCTCATCCTTAGCGGAATACAAAAAGTTCTGATAAGAAAAATGAAAATAGAACATTAGTTTAATACAAATATAATTACATACAGAAAGCACAATAATATATCAAGTTGACCACAACTTCTGGCTTTAATGATGGATATCTTGCACAGCAATATGGAGAGACATCAGTCTTCTTGTGAACTAGTTTTAAATTGTTTGGAGGAAACCCTACACTTCCCACCTAAAACGTCTTTTGAAACAAGCCACAAAAGATACCATATGGACCAAGCAAATATAGGTCAAGACTCAGATTTTTTATTCATCAGTTCTTCAAAAACACATGTTAAAGAAAACAGGTGGGAACCAACTACAGCCCTGTATAGCAATGACATCAAATGATGGCAGGCCAAAGAGATTGATAGGATTTTCATCATGCTTACCAATTCTTAATCAAATAAAAATATTATCTGTGTCACTCCACTGTAGGTTTGCCAATCTCCTGTGCCCCGAGCAAACGTATCTTTGAGGAAGGACAATCTCCTGTGCTCAACCTCCATGTAGATATAATCATTCGGATCACCTTTAAATAGGAGAAAGAAGTCCTGTGAACCAATGACACATTGCAGGCCTCCCAAAGTTCAATGATCTCTCTTTGCAGCCTGTTGAATTCTGAAGGCCACAGTGAAGGGCTTTCCTCATCACTATGAATTGGGTACAAGCCAAAATCTTTTACATCCCTTGCAGATGGTACGGGCTTCAAATCCGTCTCTGGTACCTGTCAAACGATAAAATTCTTGTCAGAAATATAATTAGTTAGATTGTCTACAACTTCGCTTCTTTATTTCTCAATGGCTACATTTGAAGAGAAAAGGAATAACTGGTCGTATATCTTACTTAACTCCCTATAATTCCTGCAAGAATTGTGCATAAATCAGATATTGCATAATTTTCAGTTTAGTTTCAACAGTGTGAAACAAAGTGAAGGGTCCTTCCTTTTTCCTTCTTCCAACTGGATGTCCATCTTACTAGTTGCCCTTTTTCTTATCTTCATCAATACACCAATAAGACGAGTGGCCTACTCTAAAGAAATGATGAAAAAATAAAAAAACTCACCGTACGATCAGCAAGTTGAGTATTGCATTGGGTATCAGTCATTTCCTCTGTTCCTTCAGCTAAAGTACAACGTTCAGTACTCTTGTCATCAGTTGTGAATGTGGTATTTTGTGCTTTACACTCATCAACAGTAGCACTTCTTGCAGAAGCCTGAGAGCCATTCTTGATAGCCTCTCATTCTCACCTCCATAGTTCAATGAAGGAAGTTTCTTTTGGACACCCTCAGGCCTTCCTGTAAAACCTTTCTCAAAATCAATTGGAGGAGGTGTGCTCTCATTCTTCTCTACCCTAAAGTAAAAGAATTGAACTTAAGACAGTGAAGAGTCTCGTACTTGTAGGGAAACTAAGACGACCACAAATTTACTTAATGAGGGCCTAAAATCATGTTTAAGCTTTGTGCTAAAAAAACACATTCTTCTACTCATATTACTAATCTTCCTTCTTTTCTGTTCCCTTCATCTAAAAACTATTAGCCCCCCAACAGAAGCTGCAGCATCATCCTCCTAAAAAAAGTGAGGTGAGGCATGGTGGTAGCTCAATCACACAATCACTCTCTCCAGCTCCTCCCATCTTGAACCTCTTATTCTTATACAAAAGTACTTGTTTTTCTTCCATCAATTGCAACATCTTCACCAATTTTGATCCTTTTATTCTTATAAAAGTTCTTATTTTATTTTATTTTAGTTTTTGCGTTGGGAGTTATCTACAAGAACCATCGTTCTTGAGATCCATTTAAATTGCTTTTCATATGCACGCCAGGAAAGACATATGAACAAATTTGTCGATGTACAGTTGCAGTATATTGTTTCAGTTCACTGGTATAACTAAATTTTCTTAGATGTGCATACCTTTGTAAATCTCATAAACTGAAGAACATGAGACACAAATTCAATACAGTTTCATTCGGCATAGCCTATAACGATAACTAATACTTCTTTAAATAAAAAAATATACATAAAAACTAAAAATAAAAACACTAAAAGGAAACAGGTACTTGTGGCTGATTGTCATAGAACTTGTCAATGATCAAATGCAATTGCCATATAACAGATGAAAGATTAATTACTTTCCCAATCAGAGATTTTGTTCATATTATATGGTCAAAACTCAACTTCTCCTATAACAACTTATCCTGTTATGCAGAACGATATTTTCAGCACCTAAACTAAGTTTGCATTGGAAAATGAGAAAAACAAAACCCGAATCCCCAAAATCTCATTTAACACGGATCAAGGAAGCATTTTCTCTAGCCGCAGCTGCTCAATTTTGATCTGGGTACACAGTATGAGAAACTCCATAAACTTGGCATCCTTTTCATCGATTGCTTAGAGGGGTTTTGGATACTTTATCCTGATAGGGGCTCAACTGAAGCATTGCCTTGATAGATATTAGACAGTGCTGACGTCCACACGGCTTCTATGAAGCTGGAAGGCAGGAGTGATCCAACTCCCGCAACTGCATTGGCTGCCTGACCAATTGAAGTAACCCAAGCGAGCTTCACAATGTGCACATGACAACTTGCCCTTGCCCTCCAGTGCTCCTTCATCAACTGTGTAATAAGAAAACATATGAAAGATTAAATTATATCATGTTTCCATGATAAATCACTGAGAACGAAAGATGCTCCAAATGAAATAACTTCTACTTCATTCAAATTAAGGTATAAGGAAACCAAAATCAGCTGAAGAAAAATAAAGGAAAAGATTAAGAAAAGCACTATAGGTCCAAAAATAGGAATGTGAAAAGGATGTGGATTCTGTCTGAGTGTCAAAGTCTATATTCGATACTTTTTTCAATGTTTAAAATACCATCATTTGTCAACACACTGGATTAACTGGTCAACAAGAAAAACCAATTCGCAGTTGACATGTAATCTCAAGTGACAATTTGATCATATAATATCCCAGTTAAACAACTGTAGAGCATTTATATTATAACAATCAAATCAAATAACCCAAGGAAACTCTTTTGACAAGAGAGCTCTGTTGCATGATTAACTATTACTGCAATGGAAATGGTAAGCCATACAGTTATAAATATGACACAGTTACCTGCTGTCATCCACCTTTGAGGCTCAACAAAAATGGATGAACATTCAGAATCCTCAGACAAGTTGCTACTTTTTCGCTTTCGCCACTCAAACGATTTCTCACCCTCGCCTGGAATGTGATCAACAACATTGTCCTGCAATGCAACAATTCTTCGGCATTTCTTGCAGCGGAATGCTGGTGCACCAGTTTTTCCTCCATTTTGAGCTGTTTTTACTCCAGAGGCAACTTCACCAGGCAACCCAGGATCTGCCCCAAATTTAGAACTGTCTATTTTATCCCCATGATGATAAGATTCACCTGAAAGGATGGATAAAATATTTCTATTATAGCAGCGAAAACAGAAATTCACATTTGCCACTCAATTTGAAACCTCCAGTGAAAATGAGTAGGCATAACTTATAATGTCTCCTATGCTGAGACAAACAACTTTTCACATAGTAATAAGCATCAAGAACATTTGCCATGCAGTTGCCACACCCTTCACAGCTGTCACTGCTGTTCTGGTAAGCATTTCTTTTTCTTTTTCTTTTTCGCTTCTGCTAAAATGTTATGTAAGGTAGAGGAGAATGGCAAACAATTTAAAAAACAGATTGGGAAGTATAGTTCACGGATACCGTAGCCATTTTTTGTGTTAGTTTCCCTAAGCTAATTTGACAAGTGAGATTATTTTTATTCTGAGTGCTACAATTTAACTCTATACGGTTTTCTCGAGATTCTATCATGTATAAATAGAGTGAACTAAATTGAGACAATCTTGTTTCTGGAATTCTAAACCTTTGGCATTTTTGAGTTCCTTTCAGAACCTTGGAAGCTTTGCGATTTCTCATAATCCAGCAGTGTCTCCATGCTCAATTCAAACCCTCTCGCTCCTCAAAATAACATTCTTTGAGCAATTACCCCACCAAAAGCTGGACCAACCATCTCACATCCTACTTCAATGATATACAACCAATTTGGTAAGCAATGGCTCCTTAATACCTTCCTATCAATGAATTTTTCATAAAGTCCTAGGCACACCAACTCATATACAAACTGATGTGGTAGTACTTCAGTTGTTTAAATTTGAGCCTCATTTATTTATAAACAGTAAGTGACTACCATATTATGTGCCTCATCAGTTGGTATTAAAAAGCTGGGATAAGAGTTGGTGCCTCTAATATCATGAGACTCAAGAAAAGCCTACGTACAATTTCTAGTCAGTCAACGGCGCAAGAATTATAGCCTAGTCTCTATGTCCCATGGAGCACTTTCATCATCTCGTATATTACCGAAACTTGAAAAACTAAAATATGAAAGCATGAATTCAAGATGTTCAATGAAAAACAATAAATTTAGAGGGAGGGGAAGATGGAGAAGAAAAAATAAAACTGTACCCAATACTTTCAAGCGAAAAGACTTATATATGGGGCTGGCACGATCAACCTTGAAGCCCATTTCCTCGTACATTTTGAGCTGCAACACGATAAAAGAAAAGAGTAAAATTCACTATGGGCTGGCTTAGCAGAAAGTAGTCTAACCTTGTACAAGATGTTACATAAGAGTTCCTTGAATCACCTGATGTAGAAAACCATCATTGGGGCAAACAAATTCACAGCTTTGCCTCAGGGATCCTAGTGCATCTGTAGGATTGCATAAGAGGAAGAGAAAGACTAAAGCAGTTAAGCATTTGTAACCCACTCTGCCTTTTCTTCAATTCTATTGCTCAGGAATTCATATATTTCGAAGGGTGATGATTTTGGCACTCCAACTATCACCTCCCACACTCCGCTACTCTCTCACACAAGAGGACCACATGATTTTGGTACTCTTCTTGTGTGAGAGAGTAAATGAGTGTGGAGTGTCAAAATCATCTTCCATTTTTAAAGTCATACAAGCTTGTGAAACTAATTTTTATCTGAACTGAAGAAACAAAAGCAGCTATTTGGATTCCAAAAATATAACAGCAACATGTAGTTATATACGAAGACTGGCGATACTTAAAAGAAGCAATGATTTGTTCACACCTTCTTGTGATAAATGCTCTGTTCTCATCAGATAGGCTGTAATGATAGATGCACTGCAACAAACAAATGCAAACAAGGGTGTAAACACTTTAAACTTGACAATTCAGAAAACTGAAAAATTTATCAGAATGTAAGCCTGTTTCGAATAATTTCGACATTATTAGTAGACTCTTGTTATTCTAAAAACTAAAAATCATAAACTGAGAAAGCAATATGTACCTTCTGGAAACACCAGCAAAGCAATGCACCAAAACAGAACCCTTTTTTCTACCCTTATCAATAAAATCCACACACGCATCCAAATAATCCAATAAATTCTCATCGTGCCTATCTCTTAGCGGAACCCCCAACCTCTCCAGCTTCAAATCCTTGCCTGCACGAAAGCTTATCGACCCATCACCAACAGAAGCTGACCCACCAACAGACCCGGCATCATAAACCTTGATTTCCTTTGTGGGAATTGCACAGAGAATATGTGTGATCTCTTTGCTGCCATTTCGGATAACCTCTGTCGCGTCGCGGATGTTGCCGAGGAATAGATTCTCACGAACAAGATACGGCATGATCACTGAAAAATATTTGAATTTTTCCTAAACCCAAGATTATCAAAGCAAGAAAAGTCGAACAGTATGAGGCAATTTACAGAGATTACAAGAGTGTTTTATAAGTCAGTCTTGCTTGACAAGAAAACCTATTTATACCTTGAATAAAAAAGGGCAGTATTTACACCGTCAATAAAAAAGGAAACAAGATAATAAAACACCTAAATTAACAAGAAGAAATCTTTGTTCTTTACCTGTATTTAGGTCATCGTAGAGAGAGAGAGAGAGAGAGGGGACGGGTTTTGGGTCTTAACTTTTTCTTTTTAAATTTTTTTATCTGATGAAAGTATTTTATTCTGAAAACGAAAAAATTATCGGCGTGAGAGGACGGGTTTTGCGTTGGTTTCTTATTAATGTTTTAAAATATTTTTTAATATTTCAAAATAAATTATTTTTTTCTCAAAGTTGAAAATAATTATGGGTGATTCACTGTTATACCCAATATAGGGACTCAAATTTTAAAAAAAAATTATATATGAAATAGACACACACCCAAAGCCCATTTACAATATAACAAAGATAATTTTTTTGGATAAACGCCTAACCAATATCCGAGTCTAGATTATGGCTCCATTTGGCAAGGCAATCTGCCAAACCATTCTTCTCTCTTAAAATATGCTGGATATTCCAACTCTCAAAATGCCTAAGCATCTTCCCATAGTTTGAAAGCAAAGCAGATAGAAGATGAAAACATAGAGAATCTCTTTGCTGGAAAAGATTCACAGCACTCTCAGAATCCATTCCTATGAGGATCTTAGTGAAGCTCTTTGCCACTGTTAATCTGAGGCCAAAAAACAAACCCTAGGTTTCAACATCCAAAATATGCCCCTTCCCCAAATTCACAACAAAACCTCCACACCACTCCCCAAAGCAATCCCTAAGCACACCACCAACACCAATCTTTCTAGAAGCATTCATGCAAGTGCCACCCTCTACCAGGCGGCTCCCACTGTGGACTCTATTTTTCAGTTGCGTGATGGGAAGACAGGAGGAGGAAATACATGTAGTTTCTAGTTACAGAAATAATTTTGAAGAAAATTATTGGGGGCGGGATGCAATATGATAAGATTGATAGATTGCCAAAGTCCCACATTGGAATAACTCTCAACAATACAAATGCTTATAAAGATTACATGACACCTTACAAATGCTGGGGTTTTTTTTTTTTTTTGGTCTGCCCGAGCTTAGTAATGTGGGCTTATAACTAAGCAAGGCATTAAAGAGATTGATTGTTTTAACAAATCCTTGTCAGATTAGATGTGATGCTCTTGGACCATTCACTAAGAGATGTGATGCTCACTACTACAAAAAGCGAAAAAGACGACCAGAAAACAACGACGGTCTAAGTGAAAACCGTCGTGGTTTTTAAAAAGACGACGGTTCTAAAAACACCGTCGTGTAATACCACCTTAGACAACTAAAAAATGGAGATTCAAATGGCTGTTCAAAAACAACGACGTACCTAATTAAACAACCGACGTCTATTTGAAACAGATTTCCGCAGTGTAAAATCAAAGCAAACAAAGAACGGCAGAAGTTATGAATAGACCGACGTAGAAAGTAAAGACGACGATTTCAATAAAAGCCGCCGTTTTTACTCATAAAATAACACGACGAGGTTTTCGTATAAGACGCCGTATAATTACAAACAAATCCACGGCTTTAAAATACAAAATAATCTTAACAGATGACACAGATTTGCAATCAGAGAGACAATTTTTTGGAAGTTGATCAACGTCGTTGCAAATTTGCAATCAGAGAGACAATTTTCAACGACGGTTATATTATACCTAACGACGTTTAAAAACAAATCAACGTCGCTCAACAAATATATTACGTCGTCTTAGTCTTACTTAAGACGACGAAAAACGACGACAGTAGTAAAAAAACAGTCGTTGTTTTTATATTCTTATTTTATTTAAATCTGTCGTGTTAGTTAAAAACGACGGCATAACAAAAAACCGTCGTTTTGTTTCAAACTGAATTAATTTAAAATTTATTCAGGAAAGCAAAATCTATTTATAATTTCCTCGGGTTAGTAATATTGCGTCGTGTTAGTTTACAAATTCTAGAACATTAATTTCCCTCATTTTAAATTTCCTCGGGAAAGAAAAATCTATTTATCACGCTTTGTAATTGAAAACTAAAACTGAAAGAATTCTGGAAAAAAAACTCTATTTATAATTTAAAAATAAAATCCACGTCGGTTGTATTACACTTAACGACGTTTAACAAAATAATCTACGTCGGTAATTATAAATCTACCGCCATCTTACCTTAATATAGACGACGAGAAAAGCATTGACAATGTCTTCATCATATCTCCCAGCAACTACTGATTCGATTGCTCATGCTTTAGAGGCCATCTGAAGCCATTTCTATTCTTTATCGCATTCTTGAAACCCATCTTCTTCTTCTGAAGCTCTACGGATAAAGGAAGAGGCTATCACAAATCTGACGGATCTTCTTAGTCAAAAAAATCAAGCAGAGGATCAGGCACATCTGATCTTCAGATTTCCCTGAGAAGCGAACTTTCCTTCGACAGCGAGTGGAGGCCAGACTTGCATCTCTTTTGATGGAAAGCAAGGAGTATTCAGAAGCACTAAGTGTCCTATCAGGCTTGATCAAGGAAGTGAGAAGGCTAGTTGACAAGCTTCTTCTTGTCAACTAGCCTAAATGTAAGCTCAATTTCTCTTTGAGAAAGACATCCAAATTATTGTCTTTGAGATGTGAGAGACAGTGTCTCTGAGAGAGGAAGAACTTGGAACCCTAAATGTAAACCGCGAAAATGAATGAAAGCGACAAATTTATAGAATAAATTTTTAAAACCAACGGCGGTCCTTACCAAAAAACCGCCGTTTAAATTGTAAAATCAACGTCGGTATTACTGACGTATATTACAGAACTCCACGTCGGTACATTAATAATCACGACGTCTTAAATAATCTACCATGACGCGAGTTATTACTTATGTACTTTAATTTTTGAGTTTACTACGACGGTACCTACAACACTACTGTCGTATTTATTTACCACGTCCGAAGTTAAATTTACTGTTGTATTTTGTACTTTATACGTCGTAGTTATATGTAACCGCCGTATTATTTTTTTGAAATGGTTTTATATGTAAGCAACTTTTCGTCTACTTGACTTACACATTCGTTGTTTTTATATTCTTATTTTATTTAAATCTGTCATCCAAAAAAGAAACTTTACATATTGCAGAATATTAATTTCCTTCGTTTTAAATTTCCTCCGGAAAAAAAACTCTATTTATAACGCACTGTAATTGAAAAATAAACTGAAAGGTCACGGGAAAAAAAATTCTATTCATAATTTAAAAATTAAAATCCACGTCGGTTATATTAAACCTAACGACGTTTAATGAAATGATTCCACGTCGAACGAAAAATATTGCGTCGTGTTAGTTAAAAACGACGTAGTTAAATGTAACCGCCGTATTATTTTTTTGAAATGGTTTTATATGTAAGCAACTTTTCGACTTACACATGCACTGTTTCCAAACCCGATTAAAAATTTCAATCTCCAGAGAAACCTTTTCGTCTTTTTTCCTTGTCAGAGCATTGTCAGAGTTTCTCATCGTCTTCCTCTCGTCTTCTTCGTTGTCTCTGAACTTAAACATCGATCATCTTCCTCTTGCTTTCATTGCACGCAAAAGGTAAGCTTTCATTTTCACTATTTTGGTTACTGTTTTGCATGCTCATACGTTTTTTGTTTGAAAAATCTTTTTACCTTTTTTCTGGCCAAAATCATTTTACTTCTTTCCAAGTTTGATAAAATATACAGACAAAGAGGGAAAGTTTCCAACTTTGAAGACAACTACCTCAACTAAATAAGACGACGGTAGACCACGACGGTTCGTCAGTTGTTCTAGCGTCGTCTGAAAATTGACAAAGTTGTTTTTAAAATAATAGTCTTTTTTTATATGCTTGTTTAATTGCAGGTTTGATTTCTCTGAACAATGGTTTTTGTTTTTCCCTTATTTGATAAAATATAAAGAAAAAGAAACTAGGGTTGGTATCTAATATAGACGACAAAATATCTTATTGTTTTACGTCGTGTGAATGTTAATACCACGACGGTGTATTACTATTGACGTCGTATGAACATAAATACCACGACGTTATATAAATAGTAGTTTACCACGACGGTGTATTACTATTGACGTCGTGTGAACATATATACCACGACGTTATATAAATAATGGTTTTAAACATTTATTACGTCTGAGATTATTTCATTGCGTCGTCTAAAATCATATCATACGTCGTATTTTTTTAATACCGTCGTTTGTGTTCTTAATGTTTTCCTGAAATATTTTCACTTGCAGTTTTGTCTGTTAAAATGGTTTCTCAACAACAAACTAAGGATTCTGGCTCCAAGAAGCTTGGAATGGTAGCTCCTCAAGACAAGTCTTCGAAGAAGATGAAGTTTGCTTCATCATCTGCTGAGACAGAACCAACCAGCCAGACAACAATCTCTGATGATTCAAAGACTGGTCGAGGTATGAGCACAATGCCTCGTGTTGTGAAGAGAAAGCTTCAGAAACTGAGGCCAATTGTTGAGTACAATAAAAGGGGGAAAGGTGTTGGCCAAGCACATATTGAGATGCAGTCGTATATTGGTGTGTTGGCACGCTCCAGGATCCCACTTGTGGACAAGAAATGGTCCCAAATCCCCAAGGATATAAAGGAGCAGATTTGGGAAGCAGTTGACATGGCTTTTGTCGTAGGCCAAGGGGGCAAGACCTCTGTTTTAGCTTCTGCTGCCAAGAAATGGAAGGATTTCAAGTCTACACTAACGAGGCATTATATCCTTCCATACACCAATGACAGGGAGAAATTAAGCCAACCCCCTGAAACATATAAATTCATAGAGAAAGCACAATGGGATGCCTTTGTAGCTTCAAGGCTATCCAAAGATTTTGAGTCTGTGCATTCTCAACATGCACAGATTAGGGAGAAACTCGAGTACAATCATCGATTGTCTCGAAAAGGATATGCTGGATTGGAGGATCAATTGGAGGAAACCATGCCTGGGGTAGAAATTGATCGATCTACCTTATGGAAGAGAGCTAGACAGGACAAACATGGTAACATCCCTGATCCAAAGGTGGCAGAGAAAGCAAAATTAATTGTAAGCCTACTATCACTCTGTTTTAAATTTTTATTAAACTGTGAATTATTCTTATTACGTCGTATGTTATATTTTTCGTCGTGTGAATGATATTACCACGTCGAAAAGTTTTTAAAAACGTCGTTAAAGGTCTAAATAGGAATCACTACTATGTTTTCTGTAATTATAGCATAAGACGTCGGTGGTTCATTTTCGCGTCGTGTGAATGATATTACCACGTCGAAACTTTTTTTAAAACGTCGTTAACGGTCTAAATAGGAATCACTACTCTGTTTTCTTTAATTATAGCATAAGACGTCGGTTGTTTATTCATTTCGTCGTTTTAAATAAATAACCACGTCGGTATAACTACCGTCGTGATAAGTTATAATAACGTCGGTTTATACGTTATTGCGTCGTGTGAAATTATATAATACGTCGTTTGTACATAAATAACCGTCGTGTGTTTTTTTGTTTATCTTTGTTTTAGGATGAATTGCAGAAACAAGTCTCGGAAGGCAAAGTCAGAGTAGATGGCAGCAATGATGTGCTGACCATGGCTTTGGGCCCCGAGCATCCAGGCAGAGTGAGGGGAGTTGGTGCTGGTGTTTCCCCAAGGCAATATTTCAATTTGCCCAAACCACAGAGGGTGAGCTTTGACGACCGTTTGAAGGACAGTTTGAAGGAGAAAGAAGATGAAGAAAAGCATGACGACAAGGTATGTTCACATAACTTTGCCTTTTTTATTTGTTTTTCAAAATTTCAGACGTCGATATTTTTATTTAATCCGTCGTTTGTTTACAACTTAGACGGCGGAATTTTTTTAAGACGTAATAAAATATTTAAACGACGGTTTTTGCACCGTCGTTTAAATGGTTTCAGACGACGCTTTATTCATAAAACCGTCGTCTTTATTGAATTACCACGACAGTTTTTTCACCGTCGTTTAAATACTTTTAAGACGACGTTTTATTCCTTAAACCGTCGTCTTTATTGAATTACCACGTCATTTTTTTTATTTCTTTAAACAGGTTATTGAAGTTGGTGATTATTCAAATATGGAGGCGCCATCTTCTTTAAAAACCCTTTGTCGTTTTGTGGAAACGACACTCCTGCTTGAGGATAAGACACTCCAATTTACAATTGATAAGGAGGTGTTTGGTGGTGAGCGCGATACCTTCCTCCTGCCTGAAGATATTACACAATTTGCAGGCATGGAAGAAATTGGAGCTACTGTATTGGCTGTATATATGAGGTTTGTACTTCTAAAATAATACCTCGTTGGTTTATATATTGCGTCGTCTTAACTAACTAACCACGTCGTCTTAACTAACTACCGTCGTGATAAATATATTATAACGTCCTCATCTATTTCAGTACGTCGTGTGAAATATTATAATACGTCGTTTTTTTATACATAACCGTCGTGTTTTTTTGTGCTGACTTGTTTATATTATTTTATGTATTTAGGTACTTACACGATGTTTTGAAACAAGCCAATATGTGCAGCATGGTTGGCTTTATCGACCCTGCTACAGTTAGTGCCAACTCTGGCACAATAACTGAAAGATCACGACTGGTAGCAGCTCGACTTCAGAAGACAGACGGTGAACAGATTTTCATGATGCCTTACAATCCAGGGTTAGTCTCCTTAGGATTTTATTTTTATGATTTTCAATAAATGACAGCTTATAAACTAACCACGTCGGTGTTTTATTTTATTTAGTCGTTTGAAACTACTAACCACGTCGGTAGTTATTTATCGTCGTGAGACAGCTATAATGTCGTCGATTGCTACTTTATTTCGTCGTGTGAAATATTATAATACGTCGTTTTTGTAAATAACCGTCGTTTTTATATTAATTTTGTGCAGCCGTCATTGGATTTTGCTGATTGTAAGAGCAAAGAGAGAAACCGTCTATTTTCTGGATCCTCTTCCAGGAAATCGTGTGGTCGATGAAGAGGCCAAAAACATCGTGAACAGTGCTTTAAAAATATATAATACCCACATAGCCCGTGCAGGACGTAAAAATGTAATTTGGAAAACTCTCTCAGGCACACCAAAGCAACCCAGCAATGTCGAATGCGGGTACTATGTGATGCGCTTCATGAGGGACATCATCATGGATCCTTCCTTGGGGTTTGAGAATAAGGTAAGAAGAAATTACCTTCATACATTTCACGTCGTTTTTTGTATTATCAACGACGGTCATGTAAAATTAACGTCGTTGAATGGATATACTACGTCGGTTATGAAAAATATCGTCGTCTGTGATTGAATTTCTTTTTATTTATAAACCCTAATAGTCATTGTTTATGCAGTATGCCAAGGGAAACCAGGAAGCTTCATACCCCCAAGAAGCCATTGATGAAGTCCGGAATGAATGGGCAGAGTTTGTTTTCCAAATTATTAAACAGGGCAATTATTGAACACTTGATATTTATGTATAATGTACAAATTTTCTCTATAATATGTAATGTAAAAATTTGTTGAGGTTTTCTTAAATTAAAAAAAAAAACAAACATACAAATTGCTTAACCGACGTGTAATACTTTTCCAACGACCTAATAAAGTCAAAAACCGTCGTATTTTGTTGTTTCGTGTTTTAAACAAATACGACGTAAAAATATAGTTAGACGACGTTCTTTGAACAATTGAGTCGTTTATGGTTTACAACATCTTCAATTTCTTAAGGGTTCAGGGTATCATCGACGACGTTAATGTAACGACAGCGGTTAAGTCGTGGAATATATATTTTACGTCGTATAGTTAAATAGCCGCCATGGTTTCTCATTTTAACGACGTCATTTTAACGACTTAGTAGTCTATTACAATTTACAACGTCTACAATTTATTAACACCGACGTGGTTTGTTGTTGTGGTAAGAATATTTTATTATTTTTATATCAAAATATTCAAAATAAATTTAAAATAAATCAGAAAATTGAAAAGTCAACTCCTATGAAGTCATTGATATATTTTCTTCCACATAAACCTTGAAAAAATTCATTTTGAATAACAAAAATTTAAAATGACCATCCAAAACAAAATTGTTTTGATGAGTCATAAAATCACTTCTAGTTTTATGGTTTAGGGTTTAGAGTCTAGGGTTTAGAGATTAGGGTTGTTATTTATTGGGGTTTATTTTTAAAGTATAATTTTTGGGTAGTCTAGGGTATATGTTAGGCTTTAAAACCATAAAACCTTTTATAAACTTAATTTTTTAAATTGTATAATTTAGTTTTATGGGTTTAGGGTATTAATTTTTAACGACGGTGTTTGCGTCGTGGAATACATATTTTACGTCGTACAGAAAAACATACGACATGGTTTACGCTTTAAACGACGTCATTTTAATATATAAGTCGGTTTATATAATTTACAACGTCTTTAATTTCTTAACACCGACGTGGTTTTTCAGTCGTCGTTATATAAAAAATTCAAAATAAATTTAAAATTCATCCGAAAAATGAAGCTTCAAAATGAACGGCCTTACGTTCTTAATCCGAAAAATGAAGTTTCCGTCGTGGAATATTAAATTTACGTCGGTACTTGTAGAACTTTCGCCTTGGTTTTTCTTTCGACGTTTTAAAACGCGCGAGCTCTAAAAATTTTCGCGCGACCTAAATTTTTTTAGATTTGGCTCTTATTCTTATACTTCGAACCCTGAAACCTAAAATTTTCAGATTTCGCGCGACATAACATTTCGCTCTCTCACTTCTGCTCTAATTAAAAGTTGCACTCTCCAGGCTCCGTCGAATCTGTGAGCTCGTCCAACCTGTAAGTACAAACCCTATCTTCCCCTTGTAAATTCATTGAATGATATTAGGTTGTTTTGTTAAAGGGTTTTATGTGTATGCTTTGCGATCTGTTAATAATGTGCTTATAGGTATGGGTTCATGGATTTTCTGTTTAATGGGTTCATGGATTACATTATGTGTTATGTTGAATTGGGAATGGATTTAATTTTGTCGTATCTTTTAATCACCCTACGTTATGTTGAATTGGGAATGGATTTATTGTTTTCATGCTTGGTTTCATGTATATGTTGGTTTCTTGCTTGGTTTCATATATATGTTGTGTTCTTAATGGGTTTTGTGTTCTTGAAAATAAACTGAGACACGACGAATTTTAAGGCGTACGACGACGATTACACGACGGTTTTTTTAAACTACCGTCGTTGTATTACTTATACACGAAGGTTTTTTCATAAACCGTCGTTGTATTACTTATAATAGACGACGTCTGTTGAAAATACGTCGTCTATATATGCCAAATACGTCTGTTTTTGTTTAAAACCCGTCGTCTTTGTTGTGTATTACTTGCGATTAGATCATTGTATAATCTGCTATAGTGATGGTCATTGCCTGTATTTTCACTTTATTATAGATAATAGGTTATAGTGTCGGAGATGGATAAGTCATGGATGCACTCGGATAGAAGATCGAAGGCATATGAATTTGGGGTGGAAGCATTTTTGAACTTTGCTGTAGAAAATCTTCTAACTACAACACATATCCGTTGTCCATGTGTTAAATGTGTTAATTTAAAGTTGTTTGGGGTTGGAATTATAAGGGATCACTTATACTTTAATGGAATTGACCAAAGCTATAGGAATTGGACATTTCACGGAGAACCTTGGGAAGCAACTACTAATGCTAGTAGAAATGTTGAAGAAGATGATGGCCATAGTAGGTACAGTTTTGTGTCTGAAGAAATTGATATGGATGATAATGGTTTTGGTGATTTTGGTTCGGATCCGTATGAGTTTGCCAATGTGATTGGGGATGGAGATCAACCAGTGTACCCTGGTTGTAGAAAGTACACGAAGTTATCGGCATTAGTGAAGTTGTATAATTTGAAGGCAAAACATGGGATGAGTGATGTCTGTTTTACAGAATTATTGATACTTCAAGGCGATTTGCTTCCAGAAGGAAATACAATACCAACCTCCATGTATGAGGCTAAAAAGACTTTGTGTGTATTGGGGCTGAGTTATGAGAAAATGCACGCATGCCCCAATGATTGCATCTTGTATAGGAAGGAGTATGAGGATTCAACTAATTGTCCTACTTGTGGTATCTCAAGGTGGAAGGAAGGCAAAGATTCAATCTTGAAAGAGGGTGTGCCAGCGAAGGTGGTGTGGTATTTTCCCCCAATTCCAAGGTTTAAAAGGATGTTTCAATCACATGAGACAGCTAAGAGTTTGACTTGGTGGCATGCTGCTAGAAAATCAATTGACGGTCAGATGTCTCATCCGGCGGATTCCCCGTCTTGGAAACTTCTTGATGATAAATGGCCTGAGTTTGGTAATGAGCCGAGAAACTTGAGATTGGCTCTTTCATCTGATGGATTCAATCCCCACAGTTCTCTAAGTAGCAGATATAGTTGTTGGCCGGTTATCTTAGTTACATATAATCTCCCTCCATGGCTGTGCATGAAACGAAAGTTCATGATGTTAACCTTATTGATTTCCGGTCCTAAACAACCCGGAAATGATATAGACGTTTACTTGGAGCCTTTGATTGATAATTTAAAATCCTTGTGGGTTGGGATTAGAGGAGTGTATGATGCACATAATGGAGAATACTTTACACTCAGAGCTGCATTAATGTGGACAATTAATGATTTCCCCGCCTATGGAAACTTATCTGGTTGTGTTGTTAAAGGATATAAAGCTTGTCCAATATGCGGCGATGATACACCTAGTCACAGGTTGAAAAATGGCCACAAAATTTGTTGCATTGGGCATAGAAAATGGTTACCAATCAATCATCCATATAGGAGGCAACGTGCAGCTTTTAATGGGAAACCTGAATATGGCATACCTCCCGAGCCATTAACCGGAGAAGAAGTGCTGCATATGGTTGAAAATGGTGACAGAGTTTGTTGGAAGAAGAAATCAATATTCTTTGATCTCGAGTATTGGAAATACCTTCCTGTGAGGCATGCCCTAGATGTTATGCACATTGAGAAGAATGTTTGCGATAGTATCATTGGTACATTGCTGGAGATCCCTGGAAAAAATAAAGATGGGATTGCTGCTCGATTAGATTTATTGAACATGGGGGTCAAAACTGATTTGCAACCCGAGTATGGAGAAAGACGTACTCGTTTGCCTCCTGGGCCTTGGAATTTGTCAAGAGCAGAGAAGAGAGAGGTTTGCAATTCTTTCTATGGTATGAAGGTCCCTGAAGGTTATTCTTCAAATATTAAAAATCTTGTATCTTTACAAGATTCAAGACTTCTTGGCCTTAAATCACATGATTGTCATACCTTAATGCAACAATTGCTTCCTGTGGCAATTCGTTCTGTTTTGGAGAAGCCTGCAAGGTATGCAATAACTCGTTTGTGCTTCTTCTTCAATGCTATATGTGCAAAGACTGTTGATGTTTCCAAGCTAGATAAGTTGGAAGAAGATGTAGTAGTTACTCTGTGTTTGCTTGAGAAGTACTTTCCCCCTTCATTCTTTGATATCATGGTTCATCTAGTAGTACATCTTGTTAGAGAAGTTCGTCTATGTGGGCCAGTATATTTTAGGTGGATGTATCCGTTTGAAAGATATATGAAAGTGCTGAAGGGGTATGTTCAGAATCGTACTCGTCCCGAAGGTTGCATTGCTGAGCGGTATATAGCTGAAGAAGCGGTAGAGTTTTGTACTCAGCATTTATCTGATGTTAGTACAGTTGGAGTGCCTTCAAGCCAAAAGATGGGACTTTCAAAACCATTATCAGGTTGCACAGTGAGCGTAGTTGATCAGGACCTGTTGAATCAAGCACATCTATATGTCTTGGAGAATACAGAGGAAGTCCTACCTTATATCGAGTACGTATGAGCTTTATTCTTTAAGTTTCCATTTTAAATTATTTCTTATGTTTATCTTCTATATTTGGGACCGTAATGCTTGAATTTTTCGTGTCATGTAGGCAACATATGATCCACATCAAGACTGCTTATCCAAAATTTAGAAAGAGAACAAAGTGGCTGCAGGATAAGCACAATAGCACTTTCATTCAATGGCTACGCTTCAAGGTATATGTTGTTGAATAACATATTTCTCTTTTAATTTTCTTCTTATTTATATGTTAGATTGAATTAAGATATGATTAATTTGCAGGTTCAAAGTGAACTTGAGGAAGACAATCATGGCGTACCAGAAAATTTAAGGTGGCTAGCAGCTGGTCCAAACATGTCAGTGCCATTATATAGGAGCTATCTTATTAAAGGTATTAAATTCAATATCAAGGCACAAGATGATGTGCGGACAACTCAAAATAGTGGAGTTTATTTACTTGCACATACCATGCAAGTTGCTAGTGCCAAGGATAAAAACCCAATTCTCTCAAATATGGGTTTCTATGGTGTCATTCAAGAAATTTGGGACCTTGACTACCAAAAGTTTACAATCCCAGTCTTTAGGTGTGATTGGATAGATAGTTCTGGTCTTGTAGTCGACGAACTTGGATTTACCCTTGTAGATTTGAGTAAAATTGGACATAGGAATGACCAATTTGTTTTGGCTTCTCAAGTCAAACAAATATTTTTTGTTGACGACCCGATGCATCGTGGTTGGTCGGTAGTGTTATCAATGCCTAATAGAGAATATAATGATGTTATTGGTGATGAAGTCTTAGGTGATGTGATAATTGAGTGTGAGCCATTTACTAGAGGGATGCCAAATGTTGACACATTTGATGAACTGGTGGGTGAGTTAGGCGGTCAAAATATTCGAGATGGGTGTGAAGATATATGGATTGAATGATGCTTATGTAATTGGCAGTGTATGACATTAATTTTGTAATATATTGTAATGTGATTTCTTCACTTTCTACGTTCAAATAAAACACGACGTTATTGTGAACCAGTTATTCAGCATATTTACCGACGTCTTAAAGCAACGTAACAATGAAGAACCACGACGCTATTGTGAAGCAATTATTCAGGATATCACGTCCGGGAAGGATTAAGAACCGCCATGTAATTCAAAATAACACGACTCCAATCCCATAATACCGACGTCTAAAAAACAAGATATATAATCTGAACGTTAAAAAATACGATGTCATCATACATTTTCCACGTCGCAAGTTCTTTTATAAACGAAGAGGAACGAAATGAATTCCGACGGAAATTCATTATAACCGCCGTCTAATAACAATTAAACGACGTTATTTGTAATACGGCTCTCATCATAATCAACGCCGTCTATATGTCCTGTAATACGGCTCTCATTTATTTGGAACCGACGTTGTTTAGAAGTTCAACGTCGTCTATATTATTAAGTGCGTCGTGAGTGATGATGATAGATATAAATACAACGTCGACTATATAAATGTGTACGTCGTAAATAATGACTCTGACAACTATTTCCACGTCATCTTTTTTAGAAAAATCGAAGTGGAAAATTTATTTCAGACGGTTTTTTGTAAATAAGAGACGTAGTATATTTCAATAACGTCGTCTTCTCATGTATTTAAAGACGTCATATTTTTTCTTGTCGTGTAAATTATATTTAACGGCGTAGTATTTTAGTTGTCGTCGTTGTATGTATATCTTGCGGCCTTGTTCTTTTAATATGTGTCATATTTTTCCTTTTTAACGACGGTGATTTTTTTGAGTTGGTCGTCTATTCTCATCCTCGACTATTTTCTAGAACTTTAGCAGACTAAACACGTCTGTTTTTATTTTTTTCCGACGTTGTTTTATTTAACAACGTCTAATATTTGTCGTCGTTGTTTGTTTCTGAAAATAGGACGTATAAATTTTGTAATACGACTCTCATATATTTGTAACCGACGTTGTTTAGTTTTTCAACGTCTAATCTATAAACACATACGTCGTAAATAATGACACTGACAACTATTTCCACGTCATCTTTTATCGAAAAATCGAAGTGGAAAATTAATTTTACGACGGTTGTTTTTATATATGCGACGTAGTAGGTATCAATAACGTCGTCTTCTAATGTATTTAAAGACGTCATATTTTTTATTGTCGTGAAAATTATATTTAACGTCGTCGTATTTTTATTTTCGTCGTTGTATGTCTATCTTGCGGCCTTGTTCTCTTAATATGTGTCATATTTTTCCTTTTTAACGACGGTTTTTTTAGAGAGTTGGTCGTCTATTATCATCCTCGATTGCTTTTTTTAGATCTTTTTGCAATACAAAGACGTCGTTTTGTATTTGTTGATGACGTTGTATATTTTAACAACGACGGTTATTTAGCGTCGTGGTTTATGAGGAAAAAGATGACGGTGGATTCCACGACCATTGAAAAACCCAATACACGACGGTGATTTACCGTCGTCTTTTTGCTTTTTTGTAGTAGTGTCTCTCCATGTCTCTTCACAACTTGGGCCAATGAAATTTGTTCTCAACAAGATCAATTGTTTTGGCTCGTCCAAAGTGTCCTCCAAGGCCTCCCCCATGTTGCTCCTCAATTATCCATAACCGTAAAGAACAATCAGGAATGCATAATTTGCTCCCCTTGAACAAATATCCATCTTGAATATGGTAATCTTGTACTGAATTATTTTGCACACATTCAGACCAGATTTCACCAAATTCTTTGTCTCCTTTATATAACTCCTGCAATTGCTCAAAGCCCTCCACTCTAATTTGCATAACAGATAATAGGGCCACCTTGCGACTTAAAGCATCTGCTACTTTATTGTGGATTCCAGCCTTGTGTTTAATCACAAAATTGTACTCCTGCAATTCTTCCACCCATCTGGCATGTCTCCGATTCAGTTTGTGTTGCCCATTGATAAACCTCAATGCTTCATGATCAGAGTAAAGGATAAATTCCTTGTAAATAAGATATTGCCTCCATTGTCTAAGAGATTGCATAATGGCGTAAAACTCAATATCATAAGTGGAGTAGCGTTGTCTAGTGTCATTGAGTTTTTCACTAAAGAAGGCAACTGGTCTCCCCTCCTGGCTAAGAACAGCTCCAATCCCAACTTTGGATGCATCACAATCTACCTCAAAAACCTTTTGGTAATCTGGTAGAATCAATAATGGTGCTTCAGTCATAGATTTCTTTAGGCTTGAAAGCTCTTCGCTGCAGTTTCAGTCCATTTGAAAATATTATGCTTCATACAATCAGTCAAGGGCGCCATAATAGAACTGAAATTTCTGATAAATCTTCTGTAGAATGAAGCTAAGCCATGGAAACTTCGCACCTCATGGACAGATTGTGGTATAGGCCACTCTTGTATTGCTTCAATTTTTTTTGTATCGATTTTAATACCATCTAATGATATCACATACCCAAGAAAAATTAAGCTATCTGTCAAAAATTCACACTTCTTCAAATTGGCAGAGAGTTGCTGCTCCCGTAAAACTTCAAAAATTTGTCTCAAGTGCTCCATGTGTTGAACAGCATTATGACTATAAACCAAGATATCGTCAAAGTAAACAACTACAAACTTCCCAATAAAAGGACGAAATACCTGGTTCATGAGTCTCATAAATGTGCTAGGAACATTTGTCAATCCGAATGGCATCACCAACCATTCAAATAAACCATCCCGAGTTTTAAAGGCTGTCTTCCATTCGTCACCGGGCCTCATTCGTATTTGGTGGTATCCACTCCTTAAGTCTATTTTCAAAAATATTTTTGCTCCAGACAAGTGATCCAACATATGATCGAGACGAGGAATTGGAAATCTGTACTTCACAGTGATCTTATTTATTGCCCGACTGTCGACGCACATACGTCAAGTCCCATCTTTTTTTGGCGCAAGCAATGCAGGAACTGCACACGGGCTCATGCTCTCTCGAATAACCCCTTTCTTCAACAATTCTGTCACTTGCCTATTCAACTCCTCGTACTCTAATGGGCTCATTCGATAATGAGCTTTATTTGGGAGAGTTTGAACCCACTACTACAAAAAGCGAAAAAGACGACCAGAAAACAACGACAGTCTAAGTGAAAACCGTCGTGGTTTTTAAAAAGACGACGGTTCTAAAAACACCGTCGTGTAATACCACCTTAGACAACTAAAAATGGAGATTCAAATGGTTGTTCAAAAACAACGACGTACCTAATTAAACAACCGACGTCTATTTGAAACAGATTTCCGCAGTGTAAAATCAAAGCAAACAAAGAACGGCAGAAGTTATGAATAGACCGACGTAGAAAGTAAAGACGACGATTTCAATAAAAGCCGCCGTTTTTACTCATAAAATAACACGACGAGGTTTTCGTATAAGACGCCGTATAATTACAAACAAATCCACGGCTTTAAAATACAAAATAATCTTAACAGATGACACAGATTTGCAATCAGAGAGACAATTTTTTGGAAGTTGATCAACGTCGTTGCAAATTTGCAATCAGAGAGACAATTTTCAACGACGGTTATATTATACCTAACGACGTTTAAAAACAAATCAACGTCGCTCAACAAATATATTACGTCGTCTTAGTCTTACTTAAGACGACGAAAAACGACGACAGTAGTACAAAAACAGTCGTTGTTTTTATATTCTTATTTTATTTAAATCTGTCGTGTTAGTTAAAAACGACGGCATAACAAAAAACCGTCGTTTTGTTTCAAACTGAATTAATTTAAAATTTCTTCAGGAAAGCAAAATCTATTTATAATTTCCTTGGGTTAGTAATATTGCGTCATGTTAGTTTACAAATTCTAGAACATTAATTTCCCTCATTTTAAATTTCCTCGGGAAAGAAAAATCTATTTATCACGCTTTGTAATTGAAAACTAAAACTGAAAGAATTCTGAAAAAAAAACTCTATTTATAATTTAAAAATAAAATCCACGTCGGTTGTATTACACTTAACGACGTTTAACAAAATAATCTACGTCGGTAATTATAAATCTACCGCCATCTTACCTTAATATAGACGACGAGAAAAGCATTGACAATGTCTTCATCATATCTCCCAGCAACTACTGATTCGATTGCTCATGCTTTAGAGGCCATCTGAAGCCATTTCTATTCTTTATCGCATTCTTGAAACCCATCTTCTTCTTCTGAAGCTCTACGGATAAAGGAAGAGGCTATCACAAATCTGACGGATCTTCTTAGTCAAAAAAATCAAGCAGAGGATCAGGCACATCTGATCTTCAGATTTCCCTGAGAAGCGAACTTTCCTTCGACAGCGAGTGGAGGCCAGGCTTGCATCTCTTTTGATGGAAAGCAAGGAGTATTCAGAAGCATTAAGTGTCCTATCAGGCTTGATCAAGGAAGTGAGAAGGCTAGTTGACAAGCTTCTTCTTGTCAACTAGCATGTAAGCTCAATTTCTCTTTGAGAAAGACATCCAAATTATTGTCTTTGAGATGTGAGAGACAGTGTCTCTGAGAGAAGAAGAACTTGGAACCCTAAATGTAAACCGCGAAAATGAATGAAAGAGACAAATTTATAGAATAAATTTTTAAAACCAACGGCGGTCCTTACCAAAAAACCGCCGTTTAAATTGTAAAATCAACGTCGGTATTACTGACGTATATTAGAGAACTCCACGTCGGTACATTAATAATCACGACGTCTTAAATAATCTACCATGACGCGAGTTATTACTTATGTACTTTAATTTTTGAGTTTACTACGACGGTACCTACAACACTACTGTCGTATTTATTTACCACGTCCGAAGTTAAATTTACCGTCGTATTTTGTACTTTATACGTCGTAGTTATATGTAACCGCCGTATTATTTTTTTGAAATGGTTTTATATGTAAGCAACTTTTCGTCTACTTGACTTACACAAAAGAAACTTTACATATTGCAGAATATTAATTTCCTTCGTTTTAAATTTCCTCCGGAAAAAAAACTCTATTTATAACGCACTGTAATTGAAAAATAAACTGAAAGGTCACGGGAAAAAAAATTCTATTCATAATTTAAAAATTAAAATCCACGTCGGTTATATTAAACCTAACGACGTTAAATGAAATGATTCCACGTCGAACGAAAAATATTGCGTCGTGTTAGTTAAAAACGACGTAGTTAAATGTAACCGCCGTATTATTTTTTTGAAATGGTTTTATATGTAAGCAACTTTTCGACTTACACATGCACTGTTTCCAAACCCGATTAAAAATTTCAATCTCCCAGAGAAACCTTTTCGTCTTTTTTCCTTGTCAGAGCATTGTCAGAGTTTCTCATCGTCTTCCTCTCGTCTTCTTCGTCGTCTCTGAACTTAAACATCGATCATCTTCCTCTTGCTTTCATTGCACGCAAAAGGTAAGCTTTCATTTTCACTATTTTGGTTACTGTTTTGCATGCTCATACGTTTTTTGTTTGAAAAATCTTTTTACCTTTTTTCTGGCCAAAATCATTTTACTTCTTTCCAAGTTTGATAAAATATACAGACAAAGAGAGAAAGTTTCCAACTTTGAAGACAACTACATCAACTAAATAAGACGACGGTAGACCACGACGGTTCGTCAGTTGTTCTAGCGTCGTCTGAAAATTGACAAAGTTGTTTTTAAAATAATAGTCTTTTTTTTATATGCTTGTTTAATTGCAGGTTTGATTTCTCTGAACAATGGTTTTTGTTTTTCCCTTATTTGATAAAATATAAAGAAAAATAAAATATCTTATTGTTTTAATATAGACGAAAAATATCTTATTGTTTTACGTCGTGTGAATGTTAATACCACGACGGTGTATTACTATTGACGTCGTATGAACATAAATACCACGACGTTATATAAATAATAGTTTTACCACGACGGTGTATTACTATTGACGTCGTGTGAACATATTTACCACGACGTTATATAAATAATGGTTTTAAACATTTATTACGTCTGAGATTATTTCATTGCGTCGTCTAAAATCATATCATACGTCGTATTTTTTTAATACCGTCGTTTGTGTTCTTAATGTTTTCCTGAAATATTTTCACTTGCAGTTTTGTCTGTTAAAATGGTTTCTCAACAACAAACTAAGGATTCTGGCTCCAAGAAGCTTGGAATGGTAGCTCCTCAAGACAAGTCTTCGAAGGAGATGAAGTCTTCGAAGAAGATGAAGTTTGCTTCATCATCTGCTGAGACAGAACAAACCAGCCAGACAACAATCTCAGATGATTCAAAGACTGGTCGAGGTATGAGCACAATGCCTCGTGTTGTGAAGAGAAAGCTTCAGAAACTGAGGCCAATTGTTGAGTACAATAAAAGGGGGAAAGGTGTTGGCCAAGCACATATTGAGATGCAGTCGTATATTGGTGTGTTGGCACGCTCCAGGATCCCACTTGTGGACAAGAAATGGTCCCAAATCCCCAAGGATATAAAGGAGCAGATTTGGGAAGCAGTTGACATGGCTTTTGTCGTAGGCCAAGGGGGCAAGACCTCTGTTTTATCTTCTGCTGCCAAAAAATGGAAGGATTTCAAGTCTACACTAACGAGGCATTATATCCTTCCATACACCAATGACAGGGAGAAATTAAGCCAACCCCCTGAAACATATAAATTCATAGAGAAAGCACAATGGGATGCCTTTGTAGCTTCAAGGCTATCCAAAGATTTTCAGTCTGTGCATTCTCAACATTCACAGATTAGGGAGAAACTCGAGTACAATCATCGATTGTCTCGAAAAGGATATGCTGGATTGGAGGATCAATTGGAGGAAACCATGCCTGGGGTAGAAATTGATCGATCTACCTTATGGAAGAGAGCTAGACAGGACAAACATGGTAACATCCCTGATCCAAAGGTGGCAGAGAAAGCAAAATTAATTGTAAGCCTACTATCACTCTGTTTTAAATTTTTATTAAACTGTGAATTATTCTTATTACGTCGTATGTTATATTTTTCGTCGTGTGAATGATATTACCACGTCGAAAAGTTTTTAAAAACGTCGTTAAAGGTCTAAATAGGAATCACTACTATGTTTTCTGTAATTATAGCATAAGACGTCGGTGGTTCATTTTCGCGTCGTGTGAATGATATTACCACGTCGAAACTTTTTTTAAAACGTCGTTAACGGTCTAAATAGGAATCACTACTCTGTTTTCTTTAATTATAGCATAAGACGTCGGTTGTTTATTCATTTCGTCGTTTTAAATAAATAACCACGTCGGTATAACTACCGTCGTGATAAGTTATAATAACGTCGGTTTATACGTTATTGCGTCGTGTGAAATTATATAATACGTCGTTTGTACATAAATAACCGTCGTGTGTTTTTTTGTTTATCTTTGTTTTAGGATGAATTGCAGAAACAAGTCTCGGAAGGCAAAGTCAGAGTAGATGGCAGCAATGATGTGCTGACCATGGCTTTGGGCCCCGAGCATCCAGGCAGAGTGAGGGGAGTTGGTGCTGGTGTTTCCCCAAGGCAATATTTCAATTTGCCCAAACCACAGAGGGTGAGCTTTGACGACCGTTTGAAGGACAGTTTGAAGGAGAAAGAAGATGAAGAAAAGCATGACGACAAGGTATGTTCACATAACTTTGCCTTTTTTATTTGTTTTTCAAAATTTCAGACGTCGATATTTTTATTTAATCCGTCGTTTGTTTACAACTTAGACGGCGGAATTTTTTTAAGACGTAATAAAATATTTAAACGACGGTTTTTGCACCGTCGTTTAAATGGTTTCAGACGACGCTTTATTCATAAAACCGTCGTCTTTATTGAATTACCACGACAGTTTTTTCACCGTCGTTTAAATACTTTTAAGACGACGTTTTATTCCTTAAACCGTCGTCTTTATTGAATTACCACGTCATTTTTTTTATTTCTTTAAACAGGTTATTGAAGTTGGTGATTATTCAAATATGGAGGCGCCATCTTCTTTAAAAACCCTTTGTCGTTTTGTGGAAACGACACTCCTGCTTGAGGATAAGACACTCCAATTTACAATTGATAAGGAGGTGTTTGGTGGTGAGCGCGATACCTTCCTCCTGCCTGAAGATATTACACAATTTGCAGGCATGGAAGAAATTGGAGCTACTGTATTGGCTGTATATATGAGGTTTGTACTTCTAAAATAATACCTCGTTGGTTTATATATTGCGTCGTCTTAACTAACTAACCACGTCGTCTTAACTAACTACCGTCGTGATAAATATATTATAACGTCCTCATCTATTTCAGTACGTCGTGTGAAATATTATAATACGTCGTTTTTTTATACATAACCGTCGTGTTTTTTTGTGCTGACTTGTTTATATTATTTTATGTATTTAGGTACTTACACGATGTTTTGAAACAAGCCAATATGTGCAGCATGGTTGGCTTTATCGACCCTGCTACAGTTAGTGCCAACTCTGGCACAATAACTGAAAGATCACGACTGGTAGCAGCTCGACTTCAGAAGACAGACGGTGAACAGATTTTCATGATGCCTTACAATCCAGGGTTAGTCTCCTTAGGATTTTATTTTTATGATTTTCAATAAATGACAGCTTATAAACTAACCACGTCGGTGTTTTATTTTATTTAGTCGTTTGAAACTACTAACCACGTCGGTATTTATTTATCGTCGTGATAAATATATAATGTCGTCGTTATCTACTTTATTTCGTCGTGTGAAATACTATAATACGTCGTTTTTGTAAATAACCGTCGTTTTTATATTAATTTTGTGCAGCCGTCATTGGATCTTGCTGATTGTAAGAGCAAAGAAGGAGACCGTCTATTTTCTGGATCCTCTGCCAGGTCATCGTGTGGTCGACGAAGAGGCGAAAAACATCGTGAACAGTGCTTTAAAAATATATAATACCCACATAGCCCGAGCAGGATGTAAAAATGTAATTTGGAAAACTCTCTCAGGCACACCAAAGCAACCCAGCAATGTCGAATGCGGGTATTATGTGATGCGCTTCATGAGGGACATCATCATGGATCCTTCCTTGGGGTTTGAGTATAAGGTAAGAAGAAATTACCTTCATACATTTCACGTCGTTTTTTGTATTATCAACGACGGTCATGTAAAATTAACGTCGTTGAATGGATATACTACGTCGGTTATGAAAAATATCGTCGTCTGTGATTGAATTTCCTTTTATTTATAAACCCTAATAGTCATTGTTTATGCAGTATGCCAAGGGAAACCAGGAAGCTTCATACCCCCAAGAAGCCATTGATGAAGTCCGGAATGAATGGGCAGAGTTTGTTTTCCAAATTATTAAACAGGGCAATTATTGAACACTTGATATTTATGTATAATGTACAAATTTTCTCTATAATATGTAATGTAAAAATTTGTTGAGGTTTTCTTAAATTAAAAAAAAAAACAAACATACAAATTGCTTAACCGACGTGTAATACTTTTCCAACGACCTAATAAAGTCAAAAACCGTCGTATTTTGTTGTTTCGTGTTTTAAACAAATACGACGTAAAAATATAGTTAGACGACGTTCTTTGAACAATTGAGTCGTTTATGGTTTACAACATCTTCAATTTCTTAAGGGTCCAGGGTATCATCGACGACGTTTATGTAACGACAGCGGTTAAGTCGTGGAATATATATTTTACGTCGTATAGTTAAATAGCCGCCATGGTTTCTCATTTTAACGACGTCATTTTAACGACTTAGTAGTCTATTACAATTTACAACGTCTACAATTTATTAACACCGACGTGGTTTGTTGTTGTGGTAAGAATATTTTATTATTTTTATATCAAAATATTCAAAATAAATTTAAAATAAATCAAAAAATTGAAAAGTCAACTCCTATGAAGTCATTGATATATTTTCTTCCACATAAACCTTGAAAAAAATTCATTTTGAATAACAAAAATTTAAAATGACCATCCAAAACAAAATTGTTTTGATGAGTCATAAAATCACTTCTAGTTTTATGGTTTAGGGTTTAGAGTCTAGGGTTTAGAGATTAGGGTTGTTATTTATTGGGGTTTATTTTTAAAGTATAATTTTTGGGTAGTCTAGGGTATATGTTAGGCTTTAAAACCATAAAACCTTTTATAAACTTAATTTTTTAAATTGTATAATTTAGTTTTATGGGTTTAGGGTATTAATTTTTAACGACGGTGGTTGCGTCGTGGAATACATATTTTACGTCGTACAGTAAAACATACGACATGGTTTACGCTTTAAACGACGTCATTTTAATATGTAAGTCGGTTTATATAATTTACAACGTCTTTAATTTCTTAACACCGACGTGGTTTTTCAGTCGTCGTTATATAAAAAATTCAAAATAAATTTAAAATTAATCCGAAAAATGAAGCTTCAAAATGAACGGCCTTACGTTCTTAATCCGAAAAATGAAGTTTCCGTCGTGGAATATTAAATTTACGTCGGTACTTGTAGAACTTTCGCCTTGGTTTTTCTTTCGACGTTTTAAAACGCGCGAGCTCTAAAAATTTTCGCGCGACCTAAATTTTTTTAGATTTGGCTCTTATTCTTATACTTCGAACCCTGAAACCTAAAATTTTCAGATTTCGCGCGACATAACATTTCGCTCTCTCACTTCTGCTCTAATTAAAAGTTGCACTCTCCAGGCTCCGTCGAATCTGTGAGCTCGTCCAACCTGTAAGTACAAACCCTATCTTCCCCTTGTAAATTCATTGAATGATATTAGGTTGTTTTGTTAAAGGGTTTTATGTGTATGCTTTGCGATCTGTTAATAATGTGCTTATAGGTATGGGTTCGTGGATTTTCTGTTTAATGGGTTCATGACAAGATCAAATAAAGGTGTACTTTTGCTGGAAATCAACACAAAAAGACACATCACCAACTTCCAAATGATTTTCAGCAAAAGGACACCTTTATTTGATCTTGTCATTTTCCGCTCTGGAGAAGGTGCAAAGTGCACCAATGCTTATAGGTATGGGTTCATGGATTTTCTGTTTAATGGGTTCATGGATTACATTATCTGTTATGTTGAATTGGGAATGGATTTAATTTTGTCGTATCTTTTAATCACCCTATGTTATGTTGAATTGGGAATGGATTTATTGTTTTCATGCTTGGTTTCATGTATATGTTGGTTTCTTGCTTGGTTTCATATATATGTTGTGTTCTTAATGGGTTTTGTGTTCTTGAAAATAAACTGAGACACGACGAATTTTAAGGCGTACGACGACGATTACACGACGGTGTTTTTAAACTACCGTCGTTGTATTACTTATACACGACGGTTTTTTCATAAACCGTCGTTTGTATTACGTATAATAGACGACGTCTGTTGAAAATCCGTCGTCTATATATGCCAAATACGTCTGTTTTTGATTAAAACCCGTCGTCTCTGTTGTTTATTACTTGCGATTAGATCATTGTATAATCTGCTATAGTGATGGTCATTGCCTGTATTTTCACTTTATTATAGATAATAGGTTATAGTGTCGGAGATGGATAAGTCATGGATGCACTCGGATAGAAGATCGAAGGCATATGAGTTTGGGGTGGAAGCATTTTTGAACTTTGCTGTAGAAAATCTTCTAACTACAACACATATCCGTTGTCCATGTGTTAAATGTGTTAATTTGAAGTTGTTTGGGGTTGGAATTATAAGGGATCACTTATACTTTAATGGAATTGACCAAAGCTATAAGAATTGGACATTTCACGGAGAACCTTGGGAAGCAACTACTAATGCTAGTAGAAATGTTGAAGAAGATGATGGCCATAGTAGGTACAGTTTTGTGTCTGAAGAAATTGATATGGATGATAATGATTTTGGTGATTTTGGTTCGGATCCGTATGAGTTTGCCAATGTGATTGGGGATGGAGATCAACCAGTGTACCCTGGTTGTAGAAAGTACACGAAGTTATCGGCATTAGTGAAGTTGTATAATTTGAAGGCAAAACATGGGATGAGTGATGTCTGTTTTACAGAATTATTGATACTTCAAGGCGATTTGCTTCCCGAAGGAAATACAATACCAACCTCCATGTATGAGGCTAAAAAGACTTTGTGTGCATTGGGGCTGAGTTATGAGAAAATGCACGCATGCCCCAATGATTGCATCTTGTATAGGAAGGAGTATGAGGATTCAACTAATTGTCCTACTTGTGGTATCTCAAGGTGGAAGGAAGGCAAAGATTCAATCTTGAAAGAGGGTGTGCCAGCGAAGGTGGTGTGGTATTTTCCCCCAATTCCAAGGTTTAAAAAGATGTTTCAATCACATGAGACAGCTAAGAGTTTGACTTGGTGGCATGCTGCTAGAAAATCAATTGACGGTCAGATGTCTCATCCGGCGGATTCCCCGTCTTGGAAACTTCTTGATGATAAATGGCCTGAGTTTGGTAATGAGCCGAGAAACTTGAGATTGGCTCTTTCATCTGATGGATTCAATCCCCACAGTTCTCTAAGTAGCAGATATAGTTGTTGGCCGGTTATCTTAGTTACATATAATCTCCCTCCATGGCTGTGCATGAAACGAAAGTTCATGATGTTAACCTTATTGATTTCCGGTCCTAAACAACCCGGAAATGATATAGACGTCTACTTGGAGCCTTTGATTGATGATTTAAAATCCTTGTGGGTTGGGATTAGAGGAGTGTATGATGCACATAATGGAGAATACTTTACACTCAGAGCTGCATTAATGTGGACAATTAATGATTTCCCCGCCTATGGAAACTTATCTGGTTGTGTTGTTAAAGGATATAAAGCTTGTCCAATATGCGGCGATGATACACCTAGTCACAGGTTGAAAAATGGCCACAAAATTTGTTACATTGGGCATAGAAAATGGTTACCAATCAATCATCCATATAGGAGGCAACGTGCAGCTTTTAATGGGAAACCTGAATATGGCATACCTCCCGAGCCATTAACCGGAGAAGAAGTGCTGCATATGGTTGAAAATGGTGACAGAGTTTGTTGGAAGAAGAAATCAATATTCTTTGATCTCGAGTATTGGAAATACCTTCCTGTGAGGCATGCCCTAGATGTTATGCACATTGAGAAGAATGTTTGCGATAGTATCATTGGTACATTGCTGGAGATCCCTGGAAAAAATAAAGATGGGATTGCTGCTCGATTAGATTTATTGAACATGGGGGTCAAAACTGATTTGCAACCCGAGTATGGAGAAAGACGTACTCGTTTGCCTCCTGGGCCTTGGAATTTGTCAAGAGCAGAGAAGAGAGAGGTTTGCAATTCTTTCTATGGTATGAAGGTCCCTGAAGGTTATTCTTCAAATATTAAAAATCTTGTATCTTTACAAGATTCAAGACTTCTTGGCCTTAAATCACATGATTGTCATACCTTAATGCAACAATTGCTCCCTGTGGCAATTCGTTCTGTTTTGGAGAAGCCTGCAAGGTATGCAATAACTCGTTTGTGCTTCTTCTTCAATGCTATATGTGCAAAGACTGTTGATGTTTCCAAGCTAGATAAGTTGGAAGAAGATGTAGTAGTTACTCTGTGTTTGCTTAAGAAGTACTTTCCCCCTTCATTCTTTGATATCATGGTTCATCTAGTAGTACATCTTGTCAGAGAAGTTCGTCTATGTGGGCCAGTATATTTTAGGTAGATGTATCCGTTTGAAAGATATATGAAAGTGCTGAAGGGGTATGTTCAGAATCGTACTCGTCCCGAAGGTTGCATTGCTGAGCGGTATATAGCTGAAGAAGCGGTAGAGTTTTGTACTCAGCATTTATCTGATGTTAGTACAGTTGGAGTGCCTTCAAGCCAAAAGATGGGAGTTTCAAAGCCATTATCAGGTTGCACAGTGAGCGTAGTTGATCAGGACCTGTTGAATCAAGCACATCTATATGTCTTGGAGAATACGGAGGAAGTCCTACCTTATATCGAGTACGTATGAGTTTTATTCTTTAAGTTTCCATTTTAAATTATTTCTTGTTTATCTTATATATTTGGGACCGTAATGCTTGAATTTTTCGTGTCATGTAGGCAACATATGATCCACATCAAGACTGCTTATCCAAAATTTAGAAAGAGAACAAAGTGGCTGCAGGATAAGCACAATAGCACTTTCATTAAATGGCTACGCTTCAAGGTATATGTTGTTGAATAACATATTTCTCTTTTAATTTTCTTCTTATTTCTATGTTAGATTGAATTAAGATTTGATTAATTTGCAGGTTCAAAGTGAACTTGAGGAAGACAATAATGGCGTATCAGAAAATTTAAGGTGGCTAGCAGCTGGTCCAAACATGGCAGTGCCATTATATAGGAGCTATCTTATTAAAGGTATTAAATTCAATATCAAGGCACAAGATGATGTGCGGACAACTCAAAATAGTGGAGTTTATTTACTTGCACATACCATGCAAGTTGCTAGTGCCAAGGATAAAAACCCAATTCTCTCAAATATGGGTTTCTATGGTGTCATTCAAGAAATTTGGGACCTTGACTACCAAAAGTTTACAATCCCAGTCTTTAGGTGTGATTGGATAGATAGTTCTGGTCTTGTAGTCGACGAACTTGGATTTACCCTTGTAAATTTGAGTAAAATTGGACATAGGAATGACCAATTTGTTTTGGCTTCTCAAGTCAAACAAATATTTTTTGTTGACGACCCGATGCATCGTGGTTGGTCGGTAGTGTTATCAATGCCTAATAGAGAATATAATGATGTTATTGGTGATGAAGTCTTAGGTGATGTGATAATTGAGTGTGAGCCATTTACTAGAGGGATGCCAAATGTTGACACATTTGATGAACTGGTAGGTGAGTTAGGCGGTCAAAATATTCGAGATGGGTGTGAAGATATATGGATTGAATGATGCTTATGTAATTGGCAGTGTATGACATTAATTTTGTAATATATTGTAATGTGATTTCTTCACTTTCTACGTTCAAATAAAACACGACGTTATTGTGAATCAGTTATTCAGCATATTTACCGACGTCTTAAAGCAACGTAACAATGAAGAACCACGACGCTATTGTGAAGCAATCATTTATTCAGCATATTTACCGACGTCTTAAAGCAACGTAACAATGAAGAACCACGACGCTATTGTGAAGCAATTATCCAGGATATCACGTCGGGGAAGGATTAAGAACCGCCATGTAATTCAAAATAACACGACTCCAATCCCATAATAACGACGTCTAAAAAATGAGATAAATTATCTGAAATTAATTTGGAACCGACGTTGTTTAATAAATGCGTCGTAAATAATGACGTTGTTTAGAAGTTCAACGTCGTCTACATTAATAAGTGCGTCGTGAGTAATGAATACATATAAATACAACGTCGACTATATAAATGTCACCGACGTTGTTTCGCATTTCAACGTCAACTACATAAATACATACGTCGTAAATAATGACACTGACACCTATTTCCACGTCATCTTTTTTAGAAAAATCGAAGCGGAAAATTTATATCACGACGGTTGTTTGTAAATAAGAGACGTAGTAGTTTTCAATAACGTCGTCTTCTCATGTATTTAAAGATTTCATATTTTTTCTTGTCGTGAAAATTGTATTTAACGGCGTAGTGTTTTAGTTGTCGTCGTTGTATGTCTATCTTGCGGCCTTGTTCTTTTAATGTCATATTTTTCCTTTTTAACGACGGTTATTTGTTTGTGTTGGTCGTCTATTCTCATCCTCGACTATTTTTTAAAACTTATGCAGACTAAACACTTCTGTTTTTATTTATTTTCGACGTTGTTTTATTTAACAACGTCTAATATTTATCGTCGTTGTTTGTTTCTGACAATAGGACGTATAAATTTTTTAATACGACTCTCATATATTCGTAACCGACGTTGTTTAGTTTTTTCAACGTCCACTCTATAAATACATACGTCGTAAATAATGACACTGACAACTATTTCCACGTCATCTTTTATAGAAAAATCGAAGTGGAAAATTTATTTTACGACGGCTGTTTTTGTATAGGCGACGTTGTACGAATAAATAACGTCGTCTTCTAATGTATTTAAAGACGTCATATTTTTTATTGTCGTGAAAATGATATTTAACGGCGTATTATTTTAATTTTCGTCGTTGTATGTCTATCTTGCGGCCTTGTTTTGTTAATATGTGTCATATTTTTCCTTTTTAACGACGGTTTTTTAGAGAGTTGGTCGTCTATTCTCATCCCCGACTGCTTTTTTCGTGCTTTTTGCAGTACAAAGACGTTGTTTTGTATTTGTTGATGACGTTGTATATTTTAACAACAACGGTGAGTTAGCGTCGTGGTTTATTAGGGAAAAGATGACGGTGGATTCCACGACCATTGAAAAACTCAATAGACGACGGTGGTTTACCGTCGTCTTTTTTCTTTTTTGTAGTAGTGACCTGGAATCAAATCTATGCAATGCTGGATGTCTCGCATAGGAGGTAACCCATCGGGTAATTCTTCAGGAATAACATCATTGAATTCCTGCAAAAGAGGTATTAATTCTTTAGGAAAATTAAGAACATCTGGATTTGACTCTTTCACCATCAGCATGTACATATCGCCACTCTCCTCTGCTTCTTTTAGGAATTTTCCTTTGGTTAGAAAGCTTCCAGCACCAATTTTCGTGGATTTGACATTAAATTCGGATTGGGAGGGGCCTAAAATAACCTTCGTACCATCTTTGATGAAGGTATATGTATTTTTGTATCCGTCATGTGTGGCCTTGCGATCAAATTGCCAAGGTCTCCCCAATAGTATGTGGCACACATCCATTGGAATTACATCACACCATTAGGAATCCTGATACTTTTGCCCGATGGAGAATGTCACTAGGCAACGTTGATTCACCACAACTTCATTCCCTTTTTTGACCCAAGACAGCTTGTATGAGATTGGCTTCTTTTCAGTCTTCAAATTCAGTTTATCAACCATCTCCTGTGAAACAATGTTTTCACAACTACCACTATCAATAATAACACTACATACCTTTCCATGAGAGGTCCACTTGGTATGGGCAACATATCTTTTGACATACCACTGGATTCGCCCAATTCCTCAACCAAACTCACAATTTTTCGGTTAGGACATTCAGAGGCAATATGTCCTATGCCAGAACATTTGAAACACTTGATCCCCTTCGGTTTGTTGGCAGTAAAGTGCTCTGGTGCATTGGTCTTGGGTGCTTCATGCTTCCCTGGCTCAGAATTTGATGAGCCTTTAGTCATCCAAGAATTTTTTTGCTCAGAACCCTCTATTCTAGTACTCCTTGATCGTGTCTTTATCTGTTTCTCTACTTGTATGGCTAACTTGAAGACATCATCATAACTCCAATATTGCTGTAAAACCACCACATCATGAATTTCTCTACGCATCCCTCCAAGATAACGTGCGACTGTGTGTTCTTCTTCTTCAATGAGTCCACACCTCATGGTTAAGAGATCAAATTCTTCAGTATATTCCTCAATAGCCCAATTTCCCTGTCGCAGATTATGAAGTTTCAAGAAGTTTGTTTGAAGGTAGTTTTCTGGCAAAAATTTTCTCTTGAGCTCTTTCTTCATTTTCTCCCAGGTTTTAATTTTGGATTTCCCGGTACGATCACGCCGAGTCTGTAGCTGCTCCCACCATGCAGAGGCATTCCTCTTCAATTTAATGGCCACGATCTTAACTTTCTTCTCATCCGACACCTCTTTGTAGTCAAATATACGCTCAACGGTATTGAGCCAATCAACAAAGTCATCAGGTTGCATCTTTCCCTCAAACTCTGGTAGGTCTACTTTCATGTCGAAATTTCGAACATAATGATCTCGTCCCCTTTGCACACCTTCCATCGGCATATTGTTGTAAAAGGGATTTTCGTCTCCCTCCCCGTCGAAACCCTCACCACCATGGCTTTGAGTCTCGATGCGAGCGACACGATCAGTGAGTTGTTGAATCATTCTTTTAATTTCATCCATGTCGTCTGTAGCGTTACGGCCCTCCATTCGGACACCACCCCGACCACGCCTGTGATGAGCCATGAAGGCTTCTCTCCACCCACAAGAACCAGGCTCTGATACCAAATTGATGGGGGGTATGGTATCTCAAACACGAACCTCCGACGAAACTACACCAACACTAGAAATATAGAACGAACACTCACAATTTGCAGCTAAACTTAGGTGCGTTTTCTGAATAAATTCTGTAATTCAATCTCCCCAATTAGTCTACAAGAAAAGGTTTAAATAACAACTACATCCTAGGAATATAAGGAAACATAATTCTAATACAATTAGGAAAACCAAAACAGAAGGAAAATATAAAAAGGAAGTAAATCAGCAGTAGGAAAGGTCTCCTAATTTATTTTGAGCAATAATCTTTGAGGTAATTAGGAGGCTTGGCTGATCTCTTGGGCTTCCCTAGTTTGGCTTGGGATGCTCCTGCATCACATTGGCATTCACTCGAAAACCCTTGTGGATGTGGGATTGCAGATAGAGAGTCTTGGGAGGAAGGGGCTGGGGAAGACGTAGATTGCCTTCCCCTTTTTTTTTGTTTTTTTTGTTTTTTGTTTTTTTTTTGTTTTTTTCCAGTTTTGTAGTTTTAACAATTTAATTATTTTAAACTTAAAAAAATTAAAATTTTAATTCAACAATAAATCACGTGCCTAACATGTGACATTTAGATAGAAAATTGGATGAAATTGCATGAAAACTAACGGTAGGGGCTAAATTGGCCATTAAAAATAATCAAAGGGCTAAATTGACTGAAAAAATAATTTAAGGCGGAGATTATATATATATATATATATATATATATTGTTTTGGAAGTTGGGAGAGAAAGGAAGAGACAATGTGATTGTGTGATAAGAGGCCAAGCTAGCCAGCACGTTGAGGTGCAATTATCTCTTGATCTGTGCGGTTGAGGTCCAGGTTTTTTTTATTTATTTATTTATATTTTTTTTTTTGGTACCCAAAACCCCAATCAAATTTTTAGAGTTTTGGGTTTGCTACCCAGCCGTTTTGATTGGGTGGCCCTGCTTATCCGAGGGTAGAGAGCGTGCCTTGTGCTACTTCATCGTAGTGAACGGTTCAAGAGCCACTACTACAAAAAAGCAAAAAGACAACGGTAAATCACCGTCGTGTATTCGGTTTTTCAATGGTCGTGGAATCCACCGTCATCTTTTCCCTCATAAACCACGACGCTAAATCACCGTCGTTGTTAAAATATACAACGTCATCAACAAATACAAAACGACGTCTTTGTACTGCAAAAAGATCTAAAAAAGCAGTCGAGGATAAGAATAGACGACCAACTATTTAAAAAAACCGTCGTTAAAAAGGAAAAATATGACACATATTAACAGAACAATGCCGCAAGATAGACATACAACGACGAAAATTAAAATAAGACGCCGTTAAATATCATTTTCACGACAATAAAAATATGACGTCTTTAAATACATTAGAAGACGACGTTATTGATACCTACTACGTCGCCCATATAAAAACAGCCGTCGTAAAATAAATTTTCCACTTCGATTTTTCTATAAAAGATGACGTGGAAATAGTTGTCAGTGTCATTATTTACGACGTATGTATTTATAGAGTAGACGTTGAACAACGAAACAACGTCGGTTACAAATATATGAGAGTCGTATTACAAAATTTATACGTCCTATTTTCAGAAACAAACAACGACGATAAATATTAGACGTTGTTAAATACAACAACGTCGAAAACAAATAAAAACAGACGTGTTTAGTCTGCTAAAGTTCTAAAAAATAGTCGAGGATGAGAATAGACGACCAACTCAAACAAATCACCGTCGTTAAAAAGGAAAAATATGACACATTAAAAGAACAAGGCCGCAAGATAGACATACAACGACGACAACTAAAACACTATGCCGTTAAATATAATTTTCACGACAAGAAAAAATATGACGTCTTTAAATACATGAGAAGACGACGTTATTGAAATCTACTACGTCTCTTATTTACAAACAACCGTCGTGAAATAAATTTGAATATTAAGTTTAGCCAGCAGATCAAGAAATTCATCTGCCTTGGGGACACAGAATCATCTATCATTAAATGAGGGCATGATACAAAGTGTGAATTGGCTTCAGAATACGAAGGGATCTTGTTAGTTTGATAGGGCTGATAATCTCACGAGCACATTCTGTACGGAAAAAAAGGAGAAACTAAAAAAACCACAAAAGGACTGATACATCTTGCAATTACAGGAAGGAATCTGATTTGTCCAATTGGTTAACTGACTTAAAGATCAATTGATAAGGACATTTCACCAGATTTTCAATATCTTTTCACCACCCTTGTTTTTTCTTGGGGGTGAAAACTTGTCCATGATTTCAACAGAATCATCACTCGAATCGTTACTAGAATCATCACTCGAATCCCCATCTTCATTATCAGTTTCTTCCTTCGTAGGTACTATTTGCTCCCCATCATTGGTGCACTTTGCAACTTCTCCAGAGCGGAAAATGACAAGATCAAATAAAGGTGTACTTTTGCTGGAAATCAACACAAAAAGACACAGATCACCAACTTCCAAATGATTGTCACGCACAACGTCCATCCAACCACGCCTGAATCTGGGCCTTCCTTTGCTCAAACCAACGATAACATAGGGTGATTAAAAGATATGACAAAATTAAATCCATTCCCAATTCAACATAACAGATAATGTAATCCATGAACCCATTAAACAGAAAATCCATGAACCCATACCTATAAGCACATTATTAACAGATCGCAAAGGCATACACATAAAACCCTTTAACAAAACAACCTAATATCATCATGAATTTACAAGGGGAAGATAGGGTTTGTACTCATAAGGTTGGACGAGCTCAACGGATTCCACGGAGCCTGGAGTAGTGCAACTTTTAATTAGAAGCAGAAGTGGAAAAGAAGCGAATTGGTAATGTCCGTGCGACATCTGAAAATTTT